>NC_069112.1:50240700-50540700 GCF_025612915.1 Magallana angulata
TCAGCACAGCCATGTCTGAAAAAGGAAGTAAATTTCATTCCCTATCAAGTAAGTGATCCAAAACGGAGCGCCTGACGAGTGACCTCCACAAAAGGTAAACACGGAGATTTAAACATTTTAAGAATGACGTCCCAGTCAAACAATGACACGGCGAGGAGCCTCACTACATGTCTGAGTGGTGAATCAGCGCGCGATTTACTTCCTTGTGACAGAGGGTATTGTCAGAAATGGGAAGAAAATTCTATTGTTGTCTCTATTAAATGGCTATTGAGAATAAGTAAAAGTTACTACAACATCAAAAGTGTCTACACTAGCCTGTCCTATTTACAAGCTCGCAATGCATATTACACAGTTGCAAATAATAATTTACAGAAAAGATAAAGGAAACGTGACAAAGTATTCTAATAATCCTATGTTAAAAATATGTTCAATATACAAAACTGGTTTTAAAATGACAAAGAAGTTGAAATTGTCAATCAATTTAATCATCTTGGTCTCACACTTTCATACACAGGTAATTTCTTAAAATCGCAGATCTTATTGGCCTTTCAAGGGAGGAAATGTATGTTTTTAAAGCTTTTAAAACCAATGCAAAATGTGTATTTTAATTATGTTACAGGATTATCTTTATTTAATACATACGTACATATCGGAAGTGTATTGAAAAATGGGGATTTCATAAAGGTGATGATGTAGAACGAATTCATCTCGAATATCTTAAAATTCTGCTTAAAGTAAGCAAATATTATTCATCATTGAAGATCTATAATAAACTAGGTCGCTTATAATTACCTCTTTTTACCAAAAGGACCCAGGGGCCACAATTTTGGTAAAGGAATTTATGGACATTATAACCATACATTCAGTTTTTTCCTGTGGGAGTAGAGAAGAAGATTTTTGAAAATTTTGCTTTTTGGGGGGGGGCATATTTGGACCCGTCCGTGGCGCCCCGGGGATGGTAGAGCTATGAATTTCACAATTTACAGTAGATTCTTCTAACCATAGAAATACTTCACATCAAAAATGGTAACAACTGGCTTTGTAGTTTTCAAGAAGAATTTTAAGGGGCATGGTCACGATTTTGGTCAAAAATTGTTTTTTCCGATTTGAATGTTTACAATGCTTCAGTAAGGCATCTTCAATAAGCAACCAAAATTTGAGTATCATTTGTTGAGTTTTAAGAGAGTTACAGAGCTTGCAATTCTTTGCAAAGTAAACAAAGCCTTTGTTTACATATTGAATGTTAAAGCAAAAATTCTAAATTTAGACCTAAAATGAATGTGTTAAACGTTAGAACGTTTATTTATGCTTAAAATGAATAAGAAGATAGACAAATCAGCTTTAAAAAAGTTTTTTACTGGTATATTGGACCTATATATGTAAACAAAAATAGGGCACGAGCCTTGTTTATATAACAAAGAATTGTGAGCTTTGTATCTTGCTCATCACTCCACGACCGACTCTCAAATTTCACTTGATCATTAGAAATACATCTCTTAAGCATTGTAAATAATAAAAATAGTAAAATTGAATTCGACCAAAATCGTGACCATGCCCCTTTAAAAATGTAAAATTGTTAACGCACGATGACGGACGAAGACCAACTGCAATAGGTCACCTGAGTGACTCGGGTGACCTAAAAATGTTGGTAATGCCAATAAGAATATAAAAGAACCTTAGGTTGAACGTAGATAAAAAGAGGAAAAGTTTTATGTCTTTATTTCTTTGTATAACATGATTTACTAATCTAAACAGTTTAAGTTGTCCTTTTGTCAATTTTCCGCTGATTTAAGATACATATGAATTATGCCGGTATTTGATCGGCAAAACTGAAAAACGAGGCAAACGTCTCCCAGATGCTGGGGTCTATCTGTGAGGCCGGAAGTATGAATCCGTCAGTTCCGGAACCGCTGGAGGGACGTAACTCGTACACGTAACTATATTTGACACCGTTCAACTTGAAGTAGTCAAAGGCACCTCCAGATGCGGCATCTGTAAAATAAATTAATTAAACATTGTCATCGTGTGGTTCTGACAATTTATTTTCTCAACAATGCACACAATATAAATAATAATATAAAAATAAAAGGGGTTTTAGTTTTTAAGTGCTACAAATTTAAAGTACATGTAACTTACAGAGAATTTCTGGACCGTGGCCGACTTGAAAATTGACTCCGTTGACCTGTCTCAATGCTAGCATTGCAATATCGCCGACATTTTTCTAAAATAAAAAAAATACAATAATGTATATATATTTGCTACTGAAATTATATTGACTAAAGCCTCGAGCTCATCATTTCATAAAAAAGTTTCTATTGAAGTATACTGTATAATGGTTCAACAGAAGGAGCGTTTACCAGTTCATTGTAATCCGGGGCCTTTATAGCGGCGTAGGCGTGCGGCACCAGTAGGAGCTGGGAGTAGGAGTGGATGGACAGGTAGGATCTGACGTCACCAGCCTCCGCCACGGCGGCGATCACAGCTTGCGCCTCGGGTTCGGAATTCGCACTGTCTCCTCGGTATGTGTCAGAGCACCAGTTGCTCGAAGATCCCGCTCCTAGAATACACACACAGACCATGATTGACTATCTGTTGCTCATACAAATTCTTTATAGTCTGTTATTTTAAAATTTTATTAAATATAAGTACTTACCGCCCCAGTCGGCTGCAAAGTTCCTGTTGAGATCCACACCCGGACAGCTCGAGACGACATTCGACTTTCTGTTTTTCCGCCAAAGTCGCTGTGAAAAGAGATTGATAATTGGCTTAAATACCTAACTTAACAATTAAAAAAAAGTCATGTTAATTCTCAGTTTAACAAACGCCAGCTTACGTTAACTTTGGTGAAGTTGTATCCGTCAGGATTCATCATAGGGATAAAGTACCAGTCAAACTTGTTCAGCATTAGCGTGGCCTGATCTCCCAGAGAACCGCTCTTTCCGTAGTTAGTCGTCAACTGTAGACAGAAACAAGCAGTTGTCACGATCAGTGCAATATCATATTCCTCCTAACTTAACTAACAGACTTTCTTGGTTCTGCCAGATACTCACGATGTCGATGGAGCCGAGACACACCGACCCCGTGATCCATTCTCGGGCGTGGGCCAGACACTCCACGTACATGGCCGGCTTCTTGGCATCGTTCACGTTGGCAGCAACCTGTGATGAAATATTAATCAGAACTTTGATAAAACTGAATATTTCTTCTTAGTAATTAAGATAGAACCGTACGTACAAGTAGAACATATCAGAAAACCAAAACCACAGACCTTGACCTGCCAAATGTCTTTGCCCTCCCGGGATTTCCCAATGCTCTTTAACTGTATCATATTTGAGTAGCTTTGACTTCTTTCTTGTAGCCAAAGTTCAAACTAAAAAAAAACCCCAAAAATAAGATGATTAGACTAAATGTCAGCTCACAGTTACTATTACGACGCAGAACTATCTTCTTTGCAAAAAAGTACGGGTATTTACTATATAATTGCAAATCAAAAGTGTAACAATATTTGGTACTTTATATTGTATGATGCATTATAACGGAGCACATAGGTTCTAATCGCAAATCATCTTACATTCTCCCACATGAGATAATTGGTCCATATGTCGTTTGCGGCTTTTCCTCTTATTTGTTGGCGCTCCCTTTCAATGGTTCTACATGTAATATTGAAATGTGGACAATTAAACCATTAGAAACTTTTAATATCATGCGTGCATTAAACATACTTTATATCTAAAACGGACACACCAAGTTGCATCTTTATATAAGATAAAACACTTCTTTTTTAAATCCTGGGGTTGTAGTAGTTAAGTTTGCCTTACGTCTCAATGTCCTGATTGATGACCTCATAGGGCATCCTCATCTTTCTGAGCGACTTTTTTATCTCCTTTAACTTAGTGGGAGGAACCAATATATCAGTTCTTTGTACCAGGGAGGGGATTTGGAAAAAATCAATCTGAAAAAATTAAACATGGTTAAATTTGAGTGTATTTGAAATGTCTGTAACCGGAAGTACCGAGGTATCCGAGAGTAATGCACACCTACCTCCGGTCCTTGCTGCAGCAAATTAAGGTACTCTATCTGCATCTCATTCTCAGCCCGCACAGAAAGGACTTGATAACTACAAAACGAATCTTATCGTTATCAAAAACTACATTACTTCCAGTTGCACACATGAGTTACAGATTTACGATAAAACAAAAAAGAATGCAATCATATTTTCAGGTGTAAAGTGTGTTTTGGTTACAGCATAAACGTACCCCTTAAAAGACTTCCGTGCCTGCGAGTTTTCTGGATTGGCGTACACTGCCCCGATCAAGAGGACGGAGAGAAGCATTGGAGCCGCGACTGTCGCCATACCGGACAACTCTAGAGACAGAGCCTGTCCAAAGCAGAGAGCGAAATGTCTCGAAATACAGAGAGAAGACTATTTAATATCGGATTTAAATGGCGATTGATATATGGGATTCTGATTTCTGGCATTTTGCTATGTATGCTGCTCGCACTTACGGTAGAGAGCTCTCTCTGTCAACGTTATATATGGCCTCTGTCTGCTTTTAGCGAAAGTCAATAAATACAGAAACACTAGAGGAGAATTCGGCCCAAAAACGACTGAAGTCCACGAAAAACTGGTTTCAAACAATCTATGCAGATTTATGTAAGGTGTAACAAAAGTGTGTTAATGGGGGGGGGGGGTGTATTAAAACATCAGTACGTGTAAACGCACCTTTGCCGATCTCCATTCTTAATCCTTGGAGTGAGGTAGGAACAGTGTGCATCATATCTTAAAACTTTTAATGTTTCTTCAATGGTTCATTATAAGTTTAAATATTGTCCAATAAGTGGAGTGGCCAGTTCTTTCAAAATGCCGACTTCCTTGTCCCTTAATGCTATAGTCAAATATAATAGTCTAACTTCTATGTTTCACAAATCGTCCTTCGTATTTTACTCCAAGTTTGTCTGATATGAATATACGAATATGCGTGGGGGGAGGGGGGAGGGTAATCTACTTTTGCAATATGTAAATTATATACATTAACATCAATCGAGTATTTCATTTATTTTCTTCGTTTCCATAGAAAACTAAAAAGTAAATGCGAAAATATAATTTCAAAAAAAATAAAAACATATATTATTTGTTTTATCCTTTTTTTAATCTTTCGTCTTTGATATATGATGAATGGGAAAAACTTCAAACTAAAGGCGAGGGTGAAGGTCTTAACCAAGATCAGAAGCATCAAATAGTACAAGTCGGTCCATTGTCTCATGCACTGAGTGTTTGATCTGTCTACTTAGATATGTTATACGACATACACACACACAGTCAACAGGTTATAATTCACCAGTAAACATACAAGCTGTCCATGTGAAAGTATGCAAAGTACCCCCCCCTTTTTTTTATACTAAGAATCGAATATGTTCGCGCTTTGAGATGGCTCTTCTCATTTGCGATAGACTGCAGAATACAAATGAAGCTCTTATGGGACTTCATAACGATGCGGTTCGAGTAAAAAGTTGTAGAAACGAATGTACGAAAAGATCCAACAATATACAGTACTGTATTTTCTGAACTAAATTTTGAATAATTTAACCGTCTGGTGTAAACAACCATCCGTTATTAATTATAATATGATCAGGAACACTCTGCTATATTTACTGTATGCTCCATATGCGGAATTTGGGGGGAGCGTCTTTAATGCATTTGATACATGAAACGTTACAAACGTTACTTTTATGGTAGTCTAAAAATTTAAGTGCAGGAGAATCTGATATCTTCTTTCCTTTAAATTCATTAATTAATTTTCAAATGAAATCTGATGTAGTAGAATACTAGAAAATAACAACACACTATGTGGAAATTTGACTTTTCTCAAAATAAAAGAGCAAATTAAACTCTAGAATGTGAGTATGCTCTTATCAACAGATGAGGTGTTCATGTACATATATCCGATATAATCTGTAACACACACAGGACCTTAGGTCGGTCACTGGCTGGTACTGAACTGCTTTCAGAGTTATCCGGTTTATTTCAAGGAAAAACACAGATACTTGTACTAATAAGCTAATCCGCTTCTATGCTATTCGTACATGAAGTGTTACATGTAAAGAGGTTTTCTAACTCAGGCAACTCTTCCTCCTTCCGTCAAGTCCTTAGACCCAATCTATCAGTATCAGAAGGAGAGGAAAAAACAGAACACTAAAACTTCCTTGTGATTTTATCTTTATTCTATTTCAGATCAAATGATGCTTTTCTGGGATGGAATATTGAAGATATTTATCACACAGTCTATGAGTAGATGATAAGTGTACACAACTTGATACACAATTTGATACACAAACAGTTCACTGTCACAGCCCACCTCTTCTGTGTTATTCATAGCCCCTGAAAAAACAAACCAATAAGTGTAAGCATATAATAAATAGAGCATTAATGCATTAAAAATATTAATTGCTCTTAACCATTTAGATTTGCTAAATATTTATCTCGACCGTGCTCTCACTACAAAATTGAAGAATTTTGAGAGAGAGAGAGAGAGAGAGAGAGAGAGCAATAAATCTGATAAGGCAGCACTCAACATTCATCAGAACAAATAGAACTAAGGCCTTCTAAATGTAATAAATCACTAATGAAAGCAGAACTGCAACTTATAATTCTGTAAACAATTCAAAGTAAGTATGATATATGTAGCATATTCTTCCTATACAACTGGAATCATTAGGGAAAGAGAGACCTTTTTTTTTTGCCTCATGTACAGATTGAATAATTATTGCATGGAGAATATTATGAAAGTAAAAATAGGAGCCCAATACCCCAGTCTATTTTCCAATCGTCTAAACATTACAGCCCTTCATCACAAAGAACAAAAGCAGAGAACATGTATCAATAGTTTTTATGATATAGTGTTGATAAACAAGATATATGTGAGCAAATGCTCACTAGTGATACCCCCGCTCTGATGTGAATATGCAAAATAAGCAAAGTTGACATTTAACAGGAAACTGGCATCCAATTGATACAAAAATAAATCCCACAATATGGCATGCCTAAACAAATAGTTTGTTAAAATTTTCAAGCATCTGCGATAAATGATTGCTGAGAAATCTTTGATGAAAATTTGTTCGAAAATTAAGGCTAAAAATAAATAGTCATCATTTTACAGGAAGTTGACATCCGCTTGGTACAAAAATATATCCCACGATATGGCATGCCTAAACAAATAGTGTGTTAAAATTTCAAGCATCTGCAATAAATAGTTAGGCATATCAAAGTAACTTTACACTGTATAACTTGTCATGCATTGTATTGAGAATTTTAAACAAATTTAGCCAACAACTGTATCAAAACTAATACAATTTTAAAAAAAAGAAAAAGGGACAAAATAATTCAATAAAAAAGCATTTCTTTGTAGCAATATTCAAGCAGCTGAATAACAAGACAAATATAGATTCATGTGTTTATGACCTACATGTATAGTAACAGTCTTTGCTGATTACAACCACAGACACGGAAAACTTACTTAATCATGTGGGCTACCTCCCAGTTAGTCTCTGATACAATGGGGGATTTTATCATGGTACCATCTTTTGTTACTATGGCCACTTCATACTACAATAGAGAAAATATATTTTCAGAACAAAAGGTTTACATAAGAATTATAGTGTAGAGCAAAACAAACAAGAGGCCCATGGCTCTTGACGGTCACCTGAGTACCATAGACCAACAGCAATAGGTTACTTGAAGGACTCAAGTGACCAAAAAAATATATGTTCACTATATGTCTCTATTTGTGATCTAAAAAATTAGTTTCTGCTTGCCTTCTTATCAAGAGAGTTGACATGTCAAACACCTCTGTAACTAAGAAAGGGTTCATACATTACCTTATTCAGGGACCTGGCATCCCTGTAGTATAAGACCTTCATACATTCGTCTATCTTCTTCTCAGCCTCTGCCAGAGACATTTTTGGATTGGCCTCAAAGGCATCACGTAACAGAGGCTACAGTAAAGAAAATATTTTTTGAGTGTCAAAAGGCTAAAACAAGAGGCCCATGGGGCCACATCGCTCACCTGAGCAACAATGGGCGTTCAAAAGATATTGTGCCATATGGTCCCTCGGTAGAAAAACAAAAAATAAATATTGTAAAGTATTCGAATTTTACACTTTTTTTTGTATACATGTAATCTTTTACTTTGTACCTTCATGAAATACTATTTTTTACCAGAATAAGAAAATTCTACGCAAGATATAAAACTAAACATTTGGTAGAGGTATACTGTTAAGTTGTTAACTTCCAAATCCCTATATTTTCGTTCTGCCCCCCCCCCCCCCCACTTTGTAAAGCGATCAAAATATATGAGTGCATATAGGTACATTTTTTTCATCAACTACTCAGTACTTCTAGTTATTGTTTTAAAAAAAAATAATAGTTATTGTTTTTTATTTTAAAAACCCTACATGTATAGATGTGAAGAAGAAAATTGTACCTCAATGTGCTCAATTTCTCAAATTAAAAACATTCAAAAATTTTATTTGTCTTCTCCATTATAATTAAATGACTGTTATTTACTTCGCGTACAAACCAGGATAATTTTCCGCTGTGATATTCTTAGGAATAGCGATAATTACTTTATCCCCGCAACAGAAATGTGTCAGAAATATGGAAACTGTTTTAAAGATGTCGTTTTTATTTACTCGTGTCTGAAAAACTATCAAAATTGATGTAGATTTCACATTATTTATTGTATAAAGAGAGGGAGAGTAGATATATACAGAATACTGTGGAATCATTAAATTTCGTGGGGGCCAATTTTCGTGGATGACTTAAATTTTACAGATTCGTGGGGACGTAATTTCGTGTTTTCATATATATCTACAAAAGGGAATATGACTTTATTACCCTAATTCATCAATTCGTGAAGGATGTTATTTCGTGGATGAGAGGTACCCAAGAATTCCACGAAAAATGAGCCACCACGAAATCTAATGATTTCACAGTATCATTCTTTTATTTTGTTTGTACAAGTATTTAACATACTCTAATTCGTAGAGATTTTCTAATGTTCAACCAAAATTTCAGCGTCAATTGTAGAATTATAAGCAAGATACAGAGCTCACAGTTCGCCTAGGTTTGATTCATATTTTGTTCACATGAGTTTATTACATTCAGCTTATGATTTTTAACTTGGTATTTCCTATTCAGCATTTAAAATGGAAAAAAAGAATGGCCTAAGATTTTATATTCTTTTATTCACTCAATACCAGTTCACTGGTATTTGAGGTTCAAAATCAGTTTATACAAATGTACACAAACACAGTGAAGGATCACATGTACAGTAGGAGTAATAATGACGAAAAAATGTTAAGTTTACAATACAATAAGATGTTAAAGTTGGTTTCTGAACGAACAGACTTTGAAAATTTTCTCAATAAATATTGACAAATTTGTTACTATTTTAATCTTTAGTTTTTAAGATATGTGTACAAACATAGAATTGTGAGCAAATCTCTGTATCTTGCTTATAATTTGAAGCTTAACACTCAAATATGGTTAGCAAATAGAAATTGAAAACAATTAAACACAAGAAACATTCACTATAACAAATAAAGAACACAATTTATTTTTTCGAAATGAATCATATAGATACATGTATATACCTACATATTTCCGTCAGCAATGTCAAACTTTATTTAAATTGAATAAACTCGAGAAAATGCCTAGCATCGCAACAAAACCTATTGCATTAATCTACCATTACGCAAAAGATAATGCCGATCGAATTACCGGTAGAATGAATTGTATTTCATTATTTTTTGATACATCAGATTTTGCTTAATTTGCGCAGGTAAACAGTTAACTGTTTGATTTACCAAGGTCTCTGTTTGATTTGATACGTAAAAATCACGAAATAATACAGACGATTGTTCCCAGGTTACAAGCAGAAATAATGAAAACGAAACGAAAATCGGAACAAGCTAACACCAACGTCATGTGGGAAAACTGTCAACGCATTGAAATATTTAGCCTCAATTTACTTCACAAAATCGGCAACGATATATTTTGCATGTTTCAAAAATTTCCCTTCATACGCGAACTGTTGCACAACAAGCAAATTCATCATAGTCAGATCGACCCTTTTTCTTATAATGTCATGGCTGCTTTAAACAAAGAACCTCGTTTTAGATGTATGGAATACGAGTCTAGGTAAAATGGGTATGCAAACCCGGGCCGTGGCAAAATAAAAGCCAAGGCAGATCGACAATCGTCAATTCCAAATACGCATTATTTTGCAGCAATATTTACAGCGAATACAAATATACTAGTCCATCAAATATCCTGATATTTTAATGAGATTGGCAGATTAATATCTGCCAATCTTTGTTTTGCCCAGACCAAGTCTTGCCTACCCATTTTACCGGATGCCGGATTACCGGATGCCGAACCCGAAGCTATTAAACTGATTGAAACACCCATTTCCTTTATTATTATTTTCGTAATAACTCAAATCCGACACAGAATTAGCACTTAATTTTTGCAATTTATATTTTCCTTCCCATAAGGATAATTTATGCTAAACTACGTTGAATTGGAATCAGTAGTTCTTGAGAAGAAGATTTTTAAAAATGCACCCCCCTTTTTCTACAGTTTCAAGGTTTTCTCCGCTTTGAATACAGATCGGACTTTTATTTTTGCAATTTATATTCGCCCTCACATAAGGATGCTTTATGCCAAATTTGGTTGAAATTGGATAAGCGGTTTTAGAGAAGAAGTTCAAAATGTAAAAAGTTTACAGACGGACAGACAGACAGACGGACAGACGGACAGACGGACGACGGACAAAATGTGATCAGAATAGCTCACTTGAGCTTTCAGCTCAGGTGAGCTAAAAAACATATTTACCGGTAAATAAATCTCATTTGTTATTGAAAGAAAGATTCTGATTTTTATCAAATTTTCTGTTTATAAAAATGACCAAAAGTTGATGATTGGCCAAAAAACTGAACTGTACTTCTCAATGATACTGCATGGGAGCATGATACAGGACACATACTCACTGTTACAGTTTTTTAAAATTTCTGTCTTGGTATGCACGACTCCTGCATGATCAATCACAAGATTTACTTACTGCTGCAATATAGGCTCCATATCCTGAGGCAATGGTGGGGTCATTGTAGGCCACTCCAATCTTATCAATATAACCTAGGAACCTGGATGAAAGAAGACAACATGAGGATAAACACTATATAATTGTCTCTTCACACCAGGACAACAAATTATGAGAGCAATATATACATCATTATATACATCTTATTTTTTGTAGAGTTAAGGGAAAAGGGAAAACATCCT
This sequence comes from Magallana angulata, assembly GCF_025612915.1. Lineage (NCBI taxonomy): Eukaryota > Metazoa > Mollusca > Bivalvia > Ostreida > Ostreidae > Magallana > Magallana angulata. The sequence continues at coordinate 50,252,042 of NC_069112.1, forward strand.
TTAATAATCATAAACAAGAGGCCCATGGGCCACAAATCGCTCACCTGAACAATAGTCCTTGTATCATTTTATTTCGAAAGGGTTTATTATGAAGTGAACTCTGAATAAATATTGTAAAACTCATATATCTCAAGATTTTGCCATATAATAAACAATACTTAAAAAGAAGAAACAAATTTATATCGTTGGCATGTTTTTATTCATAGTTATTTTACACATCAAATGAGACTGAATTAAAAGCTCTAAAATACCCATTTGCAGTAAAAAAAAAAATCCCATTTCACTGAAGAAATTGAAAAATATTCGTTAAATAATTAAAAGATGTTATTGGCATCTGTTATTGTATTTCAATTTTCATCAAATAAAAATATTGCAGGTGTGATGAGAACATTAGGCATGTTAGATTTTGCATTCTCATCGATCATCTGTCTTATAGACTAAACTAAACAAGAGGCCCATGGGCCACATCGCTCACCTGAGGAACAATAGGTATGATAAAGTCAGCTTAATGGAGTCATAATAAAAACAATCTGGACAATGTACAATAATACATGTAGATTTTTCCCCCTTGGAACTGGGATAGCCCCGATTGCTGCCAATATTTACAAGAGCAGACTTTAATTACCTCTCCTGCACATGTATAGGGACTCAACGTTACGCAGGCAGGGATGTCCGCACACCTACGCAACTCAACAGGTACCAACGTTAACACAAGCAGGAATGACCACACACTTGCGCCAACAGCTCAACATAACGCAAGCAGGGAGTGCTGCACACTTGCGCTAGAAAGGCCAGAACTCTAGCAGAGATGACCATTTACTAGTGCTCCGCCACATCCACCACAAGCAAGTATGACCACACACTTGTATTTAAGCGATACAGGGCAGGAAAGAGCGCACACTCTGTGTCATAGGCTAGAAAACACGAAGATTAGATAGAGCATGGGTGTCCACACACTCAATCTATCTGTAACTGTTCAAGTTTAACCCCAAACAATCGCACATTGTAATGCAAGAGACACTGTCCCTATATATGTGCCAGCCTAAAATAATTCATAGTATCTAAAAATTGGAAATCAAAAATAAACTAACTAATCCGGCCTAACCCAAAACTACTTATGCAGAACAACTTAAACACATTGAATATTTATTATTGTATAAAAATAATCATCACAATAATTGGTTAACAGTGGATGCATTAATTAAAATAATCAAGAATCAATAAATCAAGGGCAATAACTCAATACAGTAATACAAAAAGATTTTAATGAAAAAATAGCTGCCTGCCTCAATTTTATAGTCATATCACATGTTGAGTATTGCAGTTTTCTAAAAGATCCTTTTCAATTGTTTATATATGGGATATTTAGCTGCATCAAACTCTGAACCTTCTTGTGAGGCCGAAGAATTGTCCTGGAGCCAAAGTCTTAACAATTATAAAGAATCATCTTGCTGATCCGTTTCTAAGAAGAAGATTTTTAAAGATTTGCTCTATATATCCCTATGTAAAACTTTAACACCCCCCCCCCCCAATGTGGCCTCACCCTACCCCCAGGGATCATGATTTTCACAACTTGAATCTACACTACCTGAAGATGCTTCCACACAAGTTTCAGCTTTCCTGGCTGTTTAGTTTCTGAGAAGAAGATTTTAAAATATTACTCTATATATTCCTATGTAAAACTTCACCCCCCCCCCCCCCCATTGTGCCCCACCCTACCCCCAGGGATCATGATTCACAACTTTGAATCTACACTGCCTGAGGATGTTTCCACAAAAGTTTCAGCTTTCCTGGCTGAATAGTTTCTGAGAAGAAGATTTTTAAAGATTTACTCTATATATTTCTATGTAAAATTTTAACACCCCCCCCCCCCACAATGTGGCCTCACCCTACCCCCAGGGATCATGATTCACAACTTTGAATCTACACTACCTGAGGATGCTTCCACACAAGTTTCAGCTTTCCTGGCTGATTAGTTTTTGAGAAGATGATTTTTAAAGATTTACTCTATATTTTCCTATGTAAAACTTCGACCCCCCATTGTGGCCCCACCCTACCCCCAGGGGTCATGATTTTCACAACTTTGAATCTACTGTACCTGAGGATGCTTCCACACAAGTTTCAGCTTTCCTGGCTGTTTAGTTTCTGAGAAGAAGATTTTTAAAGATTTACTCTATATATTCCTATGTAAAACTTCAACCCCCATTGTGGCCCCACCCTACCCCCGGGGGTCATGAATTTCACAACTTTGAATCTACACTACCTGAGGATGCTTCCACACAAGTTTCAGCTTTCCTGGCTGTTTAGTTTCTGAGAAGAAGATTTTTAAAGATTTACTCTATATATTCCTATGTAAAACTTCGACCCCCCATTGTGGCCCCATCCTACACCCAGGGGTCATGATTTTCACAACTTTGAATCTACACTACCTGAGGATGCTTCCACACAAGTTTCAGCTTTCCTGGCTGTTTAGTTTCTGAGAAGAAGATTTTTAAAGATTTACTCTATATATACCTATGTAAAACTTCGACCCCCCATTGTGGCCCCACCCTACCCCCAGGGGTCATGATTTTCACAACTTTGAATCTACACTACCTGAGGATGCTTCCACACAAGTTTCAGCTTTCCTGGCTGTTTAGTTTCTGAGAAGAAGATTTTTAAAGATTTACTCTATATATTCCTATGTAAAACTTCAACCCCCATTGTGGCCCCACCCTACCCCCGGGGGTCATGAATTTCACAACTTTGAATCTACACTACCTGAGGATGCTTCCACACAAGTTGCAGCTTTCCTGGCTGTTTAGTTTCTGAGAAGAAGATTTTTAAAGATTTACTCTATATATTCCTATGTAAAACTTCAACCCCCCATTGTGGCCCCACCCTACCCCCGGGGGTCATGAATTTCACAACTTTGAATCTACACTACCTGAGGATGCTTCCACACAAGTTTCAGCTTTCCTGGCTTTCTGGTTCTTGAGAAGAAGATTTTTGAAAATTTCTCGAAATTTTTCATTAATTTCTAATTATCTCCCCTTGAAAACGGGTGTGGCCCTTAATTTTCACAACTTTGAATCCCCTTTGCCTAAGGATGATTTGTGCCAAGTTTGGTTGAAATTGGCCAAGTAGTTCTTGAGAAGATGTTGAAAATGTGAAAAGTTTACGGACAGACGGACAGACGGACAGACGGACAGACAGACAGACGGACAGACGGACGACAGACAAAATGTGATCAGAATAGCTCACTTGAGCTTTCAGCTCAGGTGAGCTAAAAACATGGAAAGTCTATATATAGTTGATAAAGCCTATCAATGATTCCTACTTTTTTTCCATAACCGTTTTTTATCTTTTGTTCCTTTATCTTTCCTAACTGTGTTTGTGAATCAAAACTTCGTAAAAACTAAGATCCACACCTTTTTGAAGTTGTTTGAATTTATGATCTTTGATCCCGATCACTTGGATTCCGATATGTGAGTAATTGATGTCGGGATCGAAATTCCAAAAAAAGCAAAAAACTAGTCGATAAACATACACATGTATTTCCTGATAATTTAACTATGATAAACTTATCATGAATTTTTTTTTTTTTTAATACTTCTTTTAATAAAAAATTATTTAAACAATTTAGAATCTGCACTATCTTAGAATGATTGCATAGTAATCTCACAAACTGTAGCATTGTTATTCTTAAAAAGAAGAGTTTAAAAACATTTTCCCATTATATAAGTCTATGTTAAACTTTGAACATATTTTGGAGTCATACGTAGTATTAGTCCGGGGATCACGGTTTTCACAATTTAGAATCTACACTATTTTAGGGTACTTGTATAGTAATCTCACTAATTTTAGCACTGTAGTCCTTGAGAATACATTTTTAAAAACATTTTCCCCCATATATTTCGATGTTAAATTTGTCTTTTTTAATCAACTTTGAATCCCTCTTGGGATCCCAGTATTGATCCAGGGATCGAAGAAGATTTTTTAAGACACCCACCCAATTTTCGCAGTTTTGCAATTATCTCCATTTTAAAAAGGGTTTGGTCCTTTATTTTAACAATTTAGAATCCCCTTCTCATAAGGATGCTTTGTACCAAGTTTGGTTAAATTTGGCTCAGTGGTTCTAGAGAAGAAGTCAAAAATGTGAAAAGTTTACAGACGGACGGACAGACAGACAGACGGACGGACGGAAGGCGGACAACAGGTGATCAGAAAAGCTCACTTGAACCTTCGGTTCAGGTGAGCTAAAAACAGGAGGCTATAATATTTCACCCCTCCTCCTAAGGACTTACAATTGTTGGGACAGTTTACTAGTATTATTTTGCAGACTAGAAGGGATGAAAACTAGAGATTAATAAAGAAGATGGGTGGATAAGGCATGTAAAATTCCCATACACAGTCGGACAAGCTACTGAAAAATTAAAATATCAATAAATCTTATATTTTTTTTTTAAAATCATTTAAAAAAACATATATTTAACATATCATTGATTTTAAACCTATAAATATGTCCAGTACTTGGAATATGTTGACTCAATCACACGTATACGTATCAAAACCTGCAAATAGTGTCAATTTTTAGAACTTTAAGGCATTTTCTTTCATAGAGTGGGTATGTGCTCCATATTTTTCTCATAGTCTAAATAAGGTCTAATGGAAAACAAACTGATTTCAAATTAATTAAAAATTAAAATTAATGATCATCAAATTTACTCCCGAAATAATTCTTTGATTACATTAAAGAAAAAGCTTTAAATTGCTGAACTGCAAAAATTTTGTCCACTTTAAAGAGCTTAGAGAAGTAATAATTAAGGCATTTAATTTGAACATTACTTACTTTTTGATAGTCTCATGCACGCATGATTCATTAACCACTGATTTATCTTAAATACTTCTTATCCATTATGATATCCATCATAATCAAGTAATTTTCTGCTGATTTGAGAAAATATTTCACAATGTAGTGAGCAACCTTAAGTGATAAGAAGTTAAAGGAAAGTGGTCATAGTTTGAACAATCTAGAATTTACACTATCAAGGATGCTTGCGCTGTAACATTATAAATTGATTTCTTTCTAGACAATTCCTTTTTTAAATACATGTATTGACATTTCTGTTGCAATGGTGTACGTTTTAAAATAATTATAAAACACCCACCATATCTTCACAATTTTTTTAAAAATCAAACTCTATTTTAACAATTCTGAAAGTTTACAAAAGAAACAGCTATTGTGCTTATTGATTAGGTTAGCTAATAAAAAGTTTCATATCTCATTCTACTACAGTTATTGCTGAGATCAAAGAGATTGCACGGACATTATTCTCCAATATACGACGTACGTCATCAGTAAATTATCAGATCAGAAATACCTATTTGTCTCGCACTGATCATGAAAGTACAACTTCAAACTGTAAAAAGTTTTAAAACCATGTCAATTTCACATACAAGCCTCTGCTTTTAAATTTCAAAACAAAACATTTCTGGACCTCGGAGGTTATTCTGCAACATTCACGAAAACTCATACTTTATTTCTTAATTAGACAATTTTCGGTTTACTATTCAATGATATCTACTTAAAATATTAGATGCAATTGGAACTGTTTACATGTACTTACGGTTCTCCATTTTGCACTCCTCCCACAATAAATGTGTTCCATAAAGGATTAAAGTTGGACCTTCTGTTGTACAGAACCCTTGTCATCCAAGAAAACAGACTCTTAGGTGTGTATTGAAAACCATCATTTAAACACTCCTCATCTATACTGAAAAAAAAAAATAACTATTAAATATTTGACCTCATTTGGGAGGTGTCTATAAAGATCTATGTTGACAAGCTGATCATCAGTCTTAATATATTGATCAAGACATGAATTTTACAAAGCTGACTGGAAAAGATTTATAAATGTATACCTATACAAGTACTTCAATGAAGCTCATTTATAGTTTCCTGTAAGTTGTTCTTGTATTCAAACATATTGTTTTCTACATATGCTAGTGTGTTTCAAATCAGTTAATTTCATCAATGTTTTGTTTTGTTTTCCACTTTAATATCTTTATAATGCTATAAACATAAGAACATATTATAATACAAGATCATTAATGTGTCTTACAGATATCTTAGCCAATTAAGCGGCGTGTACTTTTATTTCCTAATTCTGGTAGAGACTTCCTTACTCAGTCATTACATGTATAATAATGAGCTCGGCATCATCAGATATCCAATCATGAACTTGTCTGGGATTTGAGGGGAAATGTGTTTTCCACTGTAGAGTTCCATCCCTTCATCAGAACTGCTGTCATGCACTTCTAATTATAGTAGAGGCTTCTAAGCCAATCTTTTTGCTAATTGCCATCATGTTTTCAGTTTAGATGCTACATGTATCTAACAACACAGAATTATGTATTTACTCTAGCTGGGGCCTTTGATTCCTCATTTTAAAATTTTTATTATCCTAACCATGTACTCATTTTGTCTGCTAAATGCACAGGGGCTCTCTTTAGTGATACAAACTTTTACAAAAAATTCATTAAGTAACACTAAGAGTTGGTATATTACACATTTCACAATTAATGTTCCCCCTTTCTGGTGTTACACATGCAATGTACACAGATTACTAAAGTGTTTGAGATGTTTTCAACCAACTGACACTACAGAACCATTACCCAGTAACAATCATAGATAGCAATGGGTAACTGGTCTATACTCACACTCTCAGCTCAATCACTGGTACTGGTCTATACTCACACTCTCAGCTCAATCACTGGTACTGGTCTATGCTCAATCACTGGTACTGGTCTATACTCACACTCTCAGCTCAATCACTGATACTGGTCTATACTCACACTCTCAGCTCATTTACTGCTATGGGTCTATACTCACACTCTCAGCTCAATCACTGGTACTGGTCTATACTCACACTCTCAGCTCAATCACTGGTACTGGTCTATACTCACACTCTCAGCTCAATCACTGATACTGGTCTATACTCACACTCTCAGCTCATTTACTGCTATGGGTCTATACTCACACTCTCAGCTCAATCACTGGTACTGGTCTATACTCACACTCTCAGCTCAATCACTGGTACTGGTCTATGCTCAATCACTGGTACTGGTCTATACTCACACTCTCAGCTCAATCACTGATACTGGTCTATACTCACACTCTCAGCTCAATCACTGGTACTGGTCTATGCTCAATCACTGGTACTGGTCTATACTCACACTCTCAGCTCATTTACTGCTATGGGTCTATACTCACACTCTCAGCTCAATCACTGGTACTGGTCTATACTCACACTCTCAGCTCAATCACTGGTACTGGTCTATACTCACACTCTCAGCTCAATCACTGGTACTGGTCTATGCTCAATCACTGGTACTGGTCTATACTCACACTCTCAGCTCATTTACTGCTATGGGTCTATACTCACACTCTCAGCTCAATCACTGGTACTGGTCTATACTCACACTCTCAGCTCAATCACTGGTATGGGTCTATACTCACACTCTCAGCTCAATCACTGGTACTGGTCTATACTCACACTCTCAGCTCATTTACTGCTATGGGTCTATACTCACACTCTCTGCTCAATGACAGATTTCATGAACTGATAATCTGCATAGTCTCCACTTATACCAATGGCTGCTGAATCATTGACTTTCATCACACGGGAGAGATTCCTGTAGCGAGCCAGGGCACCATACGATCCCAGCATGTCAGCTGCTATAATGACGCCTCCATCAAAACACAGGCCAAGTACAGACGTACCCGTCACTGTAGGTGCTCTGAAAAGATATAAAGTACAAATCTATCTGACATAACCAACGTATTAATTTAAAAGTGCATATAAGTTAAAATTCTCAAGCCTTTCTGTATTAATGAGATTGTATTTCATAACAAAAATGAATACTAACTGTAAATTTAATATCTAAACTCAAAAAATGATCTCGACCTTTTCCCTTGACCTTGATTTGATCTTTTAGTACTAGGCCAAATATCTACCTGACATAACCAATATTTTAAGGCTAATTAAAGGTAGAAACCATAATTAACCATTTTCTTGAATCTTATAGTTGTCAAAATTGATTTTTACAAATGGTAAATAGAGAAAATTGGTACATACATAATTTAGCTTAAACAATACTATAAATTTTAGTGCATGTACCGGTACCTTAAATTATAAAAAAAAAAAAAATTAATTTGCTTGTTTGATCTATGCCTCTATGCCATGTTCTCTCAAGCAGGTAATACAAAACAAATAAGGCTTCATTTTGTTTCTTATGTAATTGCATTAGCATGTATTACTAGCATAGACCACTATTTTTTTAAGGCTTACCAATTACTATCATCAAGTGTGCAGAAAAATTATCATAAAACTTTCAATATGTGCTTTATTTAACTTGTGTGCTCACTCAACAGCAGTTATTGACAAGGCACATGTACCATCAACAAAAAAAATCATACAATGCTAGTTTACAGTAAATTAACCCACCAAAAGATGAGCTAAGCACAATTTATAAATTATCTACACAGTTTATTTTTGTACAATTTTCCTGCATTAGCATCACTTGATTATTTGAGGTTTCCAGGTCTGAATAAGGATCGCCAGGTTTATGGTAAACTATAACAATACTTTGACTTACTTTAACCACAATATTTTACTGAAAATATGCAAAAATAGGTCTTAACATGTATTTCTAAATTGAGGTTTTGACAAACTTTGCTTTAAATGACTTTTAATTGCCCAATTGAAACAAAATTGCAAACTTGTAGAGTCTGAGAAATGAGGCTATGTCGTATTTTGAATATTAATTAAAAGCATTTTAACCTTTTATAAAACACCTGAGCGCAAAATAAAAAATTTCTAAAAAGAATGTTTAAGGAATGAATTCAATATTTATTTGTTTTATACAATATAAAATGGTTTGGGGCAGTTTATAAACATAGGTAATCATAGATTACTAAGCTCACCAAGACGGAGCATCACCCTTATGAGACATCACCTTCATAAGACCACCTTTATCATTTTATATGAAAATCATACTTTATGATCTTGGATATTCATGGATTCTGTTTTGACAAAATATCGTATATCATCTGATAAATTTTTTTATGATAATCATATGTTCATATGTTAATCAATACAATGATATAAAATTAAATATTGCATCATGTCATATTTCTAATATAATATATATCATATAATAAATAAAATACCGTAATAAACAATAATGCGATTTGATATTGTAACGTATGATATGACATTGTATTGTGTTATACCTTATTGTATTTGATCACATAATACGATATTATACAGTTGTTGACTGGGGTCGAGGGCAACAGTTGATCTGTCGGACCGGCTCGCAAACTGTTGCCCAAGGCCGAAGGCCGCGGGCAACAGTTTGCGAGCCGGTCCGACAGATCAACTGTTGCCCGAGACACAGTCAACAACTGTTTTGTTATACCCCTTCTAATAAATAACACGTTTTCGCGGAATGTGATGTCACCGGTCAACAGTCTTTTTTAACAGTCAATTTTAACAGTTCCAGTCCAACAGTCAAAATGCTGGACTTTTTTTCTTATAGAGTTATATAGTAACTGTTTTACAGGGGTATAACAACATAAAATATAATACAATAAAGTATCATATTACAATATCATATTACATAATACATCATAACACTGAAACATGATATTATATTGTATAATATAGAATGATATTGTATTGAATGACACTGAAACATATTTGATACATTATATGATATTATATCATATAATACAATATAATTTGATTCCAACATTGTATCTTATCAAATGATACAATATTATGTGATATGGTAAAATATTATAAAATACATTATTATATTATACATATTGCATCATATGACACAATAAAATATATTACAATATCATATAATACAATTTCATGTGATATGATAATATATCATATAAACCAATATCATATCATACAATATCGTATGATACAATATTATATAATATTACAATATCATATAATACAATTTCATGTGATATAATTCTATATTACTGAAACCAATATCATATTTATTTATACAATATTGTATGATACAATATTATAGAATATACAATATTGTATCATAGGATACAATATAATATTTTGCAATATCTTATGTAATTGTATCATGTGATAAAATAATAAATTAAAAATACAATATAATATTATACAATATTGTATCATAATATACAATACTATACATAACAATATCATGATACATAATCATATCATAAAATATCAAAAAAATTGATACAATATCATATCGTATCGGATAACTTTTTATAATATAACATATGATATCATATTGTATCATATCAAACAATATTGTTTCATATTATACAATACTTTATCATAGGAATCATGTTATATCATTTATCAACAAACACATCTATCTATCGAGCTGGTTTGAGTGAGTAGGAGATTTCTTTAGCATCCTTGATAATGGAGATCAGGCTCTGCTTCTGAAGCAACCTCTGCATTTAATTTATAATAAAGTTAAATCAACTATGCAAGCTATCATCTATAAAACATGTGACCTGTTCCAAAAAACTAAACCTCATCCAGCATCCGAAACCTATGGCTCAGATTCAGCATTCAAGCCCATCAGGTGCATTTGTATCATAAGACACATCATGCATGCAATTTTGGTGAAGTTTGGACCAGTAATAACTAAGATATCATCATCAGAGGGCACTAGCAATTAAAACCTTAACTTCCTCCAGCATCCGCAACCTATGGCTCAGATTCAGCATCCATGCCTGTCAGGTGCATCTGTATCATAAGACACACCATCCATTCAAGTTTGGTGAAGTTAGGACCAGTAATAACTAAGATTTATTTTTTAGCATCCTTGATAATGGAGATCAAGCTCTGCATCTGAAGCTACCTCTGCGATTCATTCATATTACAGTTAAATCAACTATGCAAGTTTGAAATAGTACTATCATCTATTAAACATGTGACCTGTTCCTAAAAACTTAACTTTATCCAGCATCTGAAACCAGACTATGCATTCAAGCCTGTCAAGTGCATCAGTATCATAAGACACACCATCCATGGAAGTCTGGTGAAGTAAGGACAAGTAATAACTAAGATATCATCATCAGAGGGCACCTGTTTCAAAAACTTTATCTAAGCAGCTCTTAAAACCTTAACCTCCTCCAGCATCCGAAACCTATTGCTCAGATTCAGCATTCAAGCTTGTCAGGTGCATCAGTATCATAAGACGCACCATCCATACAAGTTTGGTGAAGTTAGGACAAGTAGTAACTAAGATATAATCATCAGAGGGCACCTGCAACAAAAACTTAACCAGCTCTAAAAACCTTAACCTCTTCCAGCATCCGAAACCTATTGCTCAGATTCAGCATTCAAGCTTGTCAGGTGCATCAGTATCATAAGACACACCATCCATATAAGTTTGGTGAAGTTAGGACCAGTAGTAACTAAGATTAATCATCAGAGGGCACCTGCAACAAAAACTTTAACCAGCTCTAAAAACCTTAACCTCTTCCAGCATCCGAAACCTATTGCTCAGATTCAGCATTCAAGCTTGTCAGGTGCATCAGTATCATAAGACGCATCATCCATACAAGTTTGGTGAAGTTAGGACCAGTAGTAACTTAGATATTGCTATCAATGGGTACCCGCAACAAAAACTTTAACCTGCTCCAAAAACCTTAACCTCCTCCAGCATCCGAAACCTATAGCTCAGATTCAGCACTCAAGCCTGTCTGGTGCATCAGTATCATAAGGCACACCATCCATGCAAGTTTGGTGAAGAACAGACCAGCAGTAACTAAGATACTGCTATCAAAGGGCACCTGCAACAAAAACTTTAACCTGGTCCAACAACCTTAACCTCCTCCAGCATCTGAAATTTAGGACCCAGATTCAGCATCCAAGTCTTTCAAGTCCATAGGTAGGTCCAGATGCATCATCCATGCAAGTTTGGTGAAGATAGGACAAGTAATAGCTTAGATACAGGACCTGCAACAAAAACTTTAACCAGGTCCGGACGCCGACGCCGACGCCGAGGGTATAGCATAAGCTCTCCTTGACTTCGTCTCGGTGAGCTAAAAAAGCATTAACTGTTTCAAACCATTTTATATCGTATAAAACTAATAAATATTGAATTCATTGCTTAAAATTTAATTTTTTTACTCTTCATTGTAGATAAAAACAGTCATTTGACCTTTAAAATGATGTAAAATTATACAAAATTAAAACGTAACGTCAGGCGGATTGTTACGTTTTTTGACGTTAGTCTTACTATGATTATAAATATGATTATGATTACTATATTATAAAATAATATTTTAGCCAATCTGAAAGTGCATTACAACAAGATATAAATTATTTTAAAATGAAGTAAACATGTCAGAGTAATTGCCCCACAAGTCACTAAGATTGTTAACCCCCTTTTTTGATTTCATCAATCCAATTTAAATCAGATCCATGATTGGCTCATTGTTTTCTATTGTCACTACAGGAGGGACTTTGCTTGAAGTCACCTCCTGGTGAACTTTGATTTAAGAATATTCCTGAGTTATTTAAACCAATCGGATTAAGTGTTTGAAACAGTATTTCGGGTTACAAACAAAACAGAGTGTTATATCGAAGTGTTGACATGTCCTGAATCTTTCGGTATCAGCGAGCTCTGCCCCAAGATATCCTTGATTCAGATTTAGCTTAATTACTCGATATTTATGTATGGTTCTTATGGTTCTAATGATGTCCATTCAAAATTATGAAAAATTTCCAAGATTTCTCCATTGAAACGCTCCCTTTAGCTTATCAGGTTTCAATACACAGCTTAAAAATGTGATGTCTACAGGGATTTTGTATTGCAGCAAGCCCGGATGATAACATTTAAAAATTGCACAAGGTATTCAAGTGACTTACAGTTGGAGAAAAGATGTAAACATTCTACATTATAAATCTCCGTAATAAAACATATTTTGTTCCTGTGAAAATTTCCGCGTGAAAAATGAAAATGTGTGAATGAAGATATCTTGGAAATTTTCTCTTTCATTGATTTCGATTCCATTTTTATCACAGGTATGTGTATTTTTATCAAAAATTGGCCAAATAAGCGGCACAAATATCCTGGGACAGACTATAGAGACAGCACATAAGTTAATTTATATTTCATGACACCTCAAGGAATCCAGAGATTGTATTGGCATTACTTCAAAATCAGGTAACTGAATAATGGAATCAACAATTTCATTGGTCAAAACAAAGTTCACCATGAGGTTTCTTCAGATCCTCATGCAGCAACTATAGAAAAACAAGGAGCGGATCGTGGATCTGATTTTAATCAGATTCACTATTTCTTTTAAATTCTCTATCTAAATAAATCACATGATTTATAATTTATGATTAACTGTTTGGGCATAACATAGAACATGTTGTACTTGCTCAAAAAGGAAAAATAACGTCGTTTGTATGAGATACTTTTTGTAAGACTATGATGACTGAAAATGAATCAGCAAAATTCATGGTTACGGCACAACTGATATAAAATTACAAAACCACTACAGAATTTCAGTATTTACAATGTTCTTTTTGCTGCTCCGATCTGTGATGCCTGTGTTGTGTTTACATGTCCTGGAAATTTGTACAATGCACCCGGCTGAGGACCGTTTCTCCAAAACTCGGTTGATCCAAATGTGGCCTCCATGTTGCTTTTACTTTGTTACTTTGACTATCGATCCCGATGTAATAACATTAGACCATTGGCAGCTGATGTCTTTTGGATTTAATAACATTGAATCACAGAAAAAGAGACACTGAATTTTAAAGAATAATATAACATCAGATATAGAGTATCATTAATTTGAGTAAATTTAAATAAGAAGAAAAACAATCGGGCTCGATATTTTGTGATGGGTGTACCATCTGATTTTGCAGAAATCAAAACAATATATCATATCTTGAATATGAAATGTAAGTTTTCTAAAATGTGTGCAAATGTATTACACTATGAGTCGTAAAAGTTTATGAATTGTAGACAAATTGCTATTTGAGTATGTTTATGTACGTTCCGGGTATTGCTCTTTAGAGCTATTTTAGCCAGAGACATTGTCATAGCTTGATCCAGTTATTAAAGTTTGTTCTTCAATATCAATAATTATTCAGTTGATATGATTGTAACGGAAATGGGAAAATAATGACGGACCAGTTCGAATTCGAACAACGATCTCCTGGATCTCTTGTCAGGTGCTTTACCAATGTCCATCTAACTGAGCTATCTAGCTGACAGCTATAGTACTAGTTCAGAGGCCCGGGCAGGAATCCTGGTCTGGTCCATCTTTATTTTCTCTCGTCATGTTACATTTCATGCCGTGCCAACCCCTGAAATTGACAGGTTAATTAGTTTCTGCTAGGGAAAGAGCCTGGGATGATCTTCAAGGGCAAAGATCATTTTAATGGGGGCTCTGGAGGAATGTGACAGACCAGTACGAATGCTTGCACCTGATAGCTCAGTTTGTAGAGCACCTGACTATATAGAGATTCATAACGAATAAGGAATCATTCTTTGAGTATTATGAGGTGATCATTTTGGTCGGGGCATGATTAAATCCAATAAATGATTGATAGATTTGATCACGCCCTGACTGAAATTATTACCTTATAATATTCAAAAAATGATTTCTTATTACTTATATTTATATAATTTTAAGCCATCGTACAATTAAACATTTAAATATAAATAAGCAAACCCCGCTGGCGCCACAATTTGGCGTCATTTGTATTATGGGTTATAAAGTACAAAATCGATACGTAGTGTTATCACAGGCATGCAAAGACACTGAAAAATGTAAATATAGGGGGATGGAATTCGATCTAATCCTGGTTTGGTCTATCATTATTTTCTCCCATTACATGACATTTGGTGCCGTGCCAGCCTTTGGAACTGACAACTCCTTCAAGGGGAAGAGCCTGTGGTGATCTTCTTGGAATAGAGAAATGTGACAGCTAGTCCGACTGTTTTGTATACCGACACCTGATAGCTCAGTTTGTAGAGCAGCAGTGACTAGAAATTCAGGGGTCCCAGGTTTGAATCCTGGTCTGGTCCATCATTACGTGTATTTCTCCCATCCCATTACAAATGTATATTAACCTGTTCATAAGGGTGACACTTGTGTTGTTTATGATGCAGCCTATCAGTTTCAATTGATAATTTATGAAAATTGTGATTGATTCTTAAATTATAAATTGTAACCAATCAGTTTTTTGGTGACAGACTAAATAGGATAGAAAAGTTTTGGGACCTGAATATTACAACATAAGTATCATCTGGTCATTGAGTCCAACAATGTCTGGGAATCCAGCTGTTGAGGAGCAGAGAGGTGATCAGCAGAGCAGAGATATGGATGGTAATTAATGCCTGTACTAAGTCAATCTCCCGTTTGTATAATCTCATGGTTATTTGTCTGTAATATGGTGATGTGTACTTCCAACAGCTGACAGCAGCAAAGAGAGTACTGACATACATGAGAAGGATCCACAGGGTGCCCCCGAGACTGGGGAGGGTCCACTCCCTGAAGAGGAGAGCTGGACAGCTGTGGACCCCTCAATGGTAGAGAATCTGTCCATAGGTCTGCTAGAAATTTGTCTGCCATCCTTGCAGAAATCAAAGAGCTCATTGGATGATCTGCTGTAAGTTTTGCTACTTGTACATTTGTATAGGATCTGTGCTGGTACCATACAAATGCAGAATTATACAAACAATGACACTGCTAGATCATAACATACATGTACATGCTGTTTACTGAGATTCTTTCTATCTGATTATAATCTGTCTTTTTTAGCAAACTTTATGTTTTGGGAAAATTGATATTTGGGTTATTTGTTTAATATAAACCAAAAGTTTCCAACATTATAAGGAAATAAATTATATCATAATTAATAAAGAATTTATTTATTTTTAAATGCTGTCTTAGTCTAAATTTATTATTCAAGTATATTGAAATGACCCTTTAGAGCATTACATTAATGTAAATTCAAAATAATTGATAATGATTGTAGTGTTTTTTGCAATTTTAAAATTGTTTGTACATGAATGTAATATTAAACTCGACTCCTTCTTACATATGTTTTTGTCATATGCTAATTATGATAATGTTTTAGGAGTTTATCCAAGTTTAACAAGCTCCTCAAAGAAAATCATAGTCTTATGGGATCAATTTTCTGATATGGAGTAGCATGTACCATAGGAGAAAGTGAGGAAAATTTGAAACAATTAACTAACTGCAACTGTCAAGACTCTAATTAGAAATATATTCAAAGTATTCCTTGTCTATTTCCATTTCCTGAAATAGAAGGGTCTTTTGTCTCTTTGTTGTTTTATCTTTAAAATAAAAAGACTATACCTGTATCTAAATTGCTGCAATGTATAGTTTATATAAAAAACAATTAGCATGTTTTTCAACAGGTGCATCGCCGAGTTCCAGCATCTTTCTAATGCACTTTAAGAGTGACCTCTTACATGTAAATAAATAATATCATCGGATACAGAAATTTGTAAATGTATTACACATACATTTAAAGTGAAGTTCTGACATTTCTTGAATTTTTTCTTTCTTAACTAAATTTTATTTTACAATTCTAGAATTTGTTTTATTTATGTTTCGCAAACCTTTATTATTCAATTCAATTATTTCCCCCATTTGAAATGAGCTTTGCGAGGTATTATTCCCCTTGGGACATGCAGTTCTAGTTTTTTTCTAGAATGTTTGATATCAGCCAATCAGAGATCTAGGAATTAATCAATCAGTTATCAACCCATACCTCTCAAGTTCTCTTTATTATGAATGTCTATTCCTACTTACATATAGTCCTATAAATGCAGGCTAATTCTTGATTGAGAAATGACTTTTGTTGTTAATTGCTTTCATTAGATTTATCAACATACCAGTAATTACAAATTTGTGGTTGGAATTCATCAACACATACACATCACTTCTAATTTTGCCATTTTTTGAGTGCATACATTAGAACTAGTTTTACAGGTTTTATCTTAATCAATTTGGGGGGTGAGTTTGATGCATTAAGGAGGCTGGGTTGTCCACAAATTACCCATCAGATCTACCTTAGATATTAGGATATAATTTGTTAACCTATAAACTATTATATACTTAGTTAAAAAGAAATCTATTCTTTTAAATTTGATTTTTTTCTATATCTTTATACAGAGCTCTTCTTCTCCAGAGATCCATACAGTCTAAATATGGCCACAACTATCCGGCCGTCTTAATAATATATATTAAATAGTGCCTGTCTAGGAGGGTAACTGTTGAAATTGACACCCCGAGAAAACCATCGTCAACTGACGCCAAGCATTGTCAACAGTTACCCTCTCAAACAGGCACTATTTAATTTATTATACTGAATGTCTTAATTTTACAGAAAATTTTACTGCTTTTATATAGAAATGAAGTGAATTTTATGGCGAACCGTACTCGCATAATTTACGCGCATGTAACAATTCGTTGTGTTACCTGTTGCCAGGTGTGTTGCTGATGCTGAGGGTAATAGAACAGATTACCAACTATGTCTAAACCAATCAGATTTCAGTATTTAACATTAAAGTATAATAAAAACTATATATATATATATATATATATATATATATATATATATATATATATATATATATATATATATATATATATATATATAAGAAGCACTAGCAAACCAACAACACTCGTTATCTAAAGTGTCGGATCAAAAGATACAAGGTTATAAGATGAGATATAAAAAAGCACTAAAAATAACCAACGACACGAACAATAAAGTAAAATAAAATAAAGTAAAATATATATAATATATTATATATTATATAATTATATATAATATATATATATATATATATATATATATATATATATATATATATATATATATATATAAAGTATAATAAATACTATATATATATATATACATGTATATATACAGAAGAATAACTGTAGTCTATCTGACTTGTCGTTCAAGCTTTCCCTGATGATTTTTGGGAGTTGATTTTAAATCAAATCAACTCTCCTATGCAGTTACTCTGGCAACCTGGAAGTGAAACAGTGTTTCAACCTAAGCACAAATCATCACTGCTGACTAGATTAAGTTCTTTTCAGTACTTGAAAATAATAGATAAATTAGATGTAATGAATTCAGAAGCATTGCTTTTTAACTGTTCAAGGAAACTTATTTATAAATACCTTGAAAATAATTAGATTTAAAATGGTGCAAATAATATAGATATTGTTAGTAGTCTTATGTTTTCCTATGCCAGAGTTTATTATTGCTAGGATACAATTTTCCAGAAATATTTCGATTACTGTTACTAATGCATCGTAGAGTTTGATGGCGTTAATTCTATCTTTAAATGTTACACAATATGATTCATAAGGGGTTTTCCATTTAAAGCTTAGAATTCTTGTCGGAAGAGACCAATAATTCATATTTTAAAAAATGTGTGGAATTATTTAGATATAGCTATAAGAAACTATTTACCATGCGAAATTACATATGAATAATAATAAAATCAACTCTCGTTGATTAAGTACTATGATTTATATTTATGTTCAGACAGAACCAGCAGTTCCTCACTGAGTCTGTGCAGCAGGAGAACTCAAAATTTGCTGATTGCAGAGATATTGAGGAGCTTAGTAAAACAGTAAGTATCAGGGAACATATGCTCAACCAACAGCATTGATGGTTTTTATGGAGCATGGCTATATCCCTTTAACTCTATATCTAGTATATATAGTATGCCAGATTTTGCTGGATACTGTATCTATTTGTGGGGTTTCATAATACTTGTCAGGTTTCATATGCTTGTAACATGTTTGTAGAAAAATGGCTTCTAAAAGCTTATTGAAACTTGAATTAAATTTTGTGTTGATCTAAATACTTAACAAGTTGTGAATGAACAGCCTTCTCTAAAATCTTAAAAACAATAAAAAATACTAATAGGTCTATACTTTCATATATCAAATGAACTACCTTTTTTATATAGTGGTCTAGCAACTTTCATGTCATCTGGAGCAATTTCAGAAGTAATAGAAAGATTAGAAATATTCTTCTCAAAAACCGTCTGCCTAAAGAAACTGTAAATTATATGTGAATGCATCCTCAGGTTGTGTAGATTTAAGTTTGTTTAAATCCTGATCCCCAGGGGTATGGTGGGGCCACAATGGGAGGTCGAAATTTTACATAAAAAAACATGATAAGAAGAAAAATCTTTAAAAATCTTTTTCTCAAAAACCAATTTGCCAGAAAAGCTTATATTTATGTGGAAGCATTCCTCATGAAGTGTAATTTAAGTAAATTTGTACAAATCATGATACGGAGGGGTAGGTTTGGGCCACAATTGGAGGTTGAATTTTTTAGATAGGAATATTAAGAGGAAAACCTTTAAAAATCTTCTCAAAAACCAATCAGCAAGAAAAGCTGAAACTTGTCTGGAAGCATCTTCAGATAAATTAGATACAAGTTTGTTTGATCAAATCATGATCTCTAGGGCTAGGGTGAAGCCACATTTATGGATGAGTGTAGGAAAAATCTTTAAAAATGTTCTTCTCAAAAACTAAATCAACAAAAGGAAGTCAATGTTGGTCAATACATGTAACTTATATATTGGAGAAAATTTTAAAATCTTTGAAAATCATGATATTCTCCACTTAGTTGTCTAGATATTTTCTATTTGATACTCTAGAGATGGTCTAAAGCCTGTGTTGGCTCTTGTGCTCATGTGCGCAATGTGGCTCCTAGGCCTCTTGTTTGAGAGTTATCCCCGATTTTTATTTTGTGTATTAATGCGCACCTTGCCATTCATTATCTTTAGCATTGTCAAGCATTAGTAGAGTGTGGGGTATGTGAGCGTGCTTACTTTTTTTTTTCTTTTTTTGTATGTGACCTTACTAGTATTTTTAAGATGATGAAACAGGAAAGAAGTTATGAAGCAAAATCATTCTTCAGGATACTATGAGCATTTCCTACACCAAATGTTCTTGGTGAATGAATTTCATTTTTTTATAGAGCAGTTCTGTTGCTTTGAATTTAACCAAATTCAAACCAGTATTTCATTGAGGTGGTGCAATTTTATTTCATATACCTTTTATCTTTTGTCTTAAAGAAATGACAACTGTCTCTTGAATTTGACTTCATTGTTCAATATTTATATTCTTGTTGAATATGATGATTTGATGTGCAGCATATCGCCATTTATCATTGTAGATGAACCAAGCCAGGAAATATCACACGAAATTAATCAACCTTAAAAAAGAGATGAACTTGTTGTCAGACAAGGGTGTTAAACTAAAGGTAAGGCAGATATATATATATAGACTGTGTGTAATCATGTGTCCATGTCACTGAGTGTACAGTAGTATAATAGTATCTACACACCTCATCCTAGGTAATAGGAATATTTTTGTTAGTCATTACTGCTTTTTTTTTGTCATCTGAGTCACTCAACATCTGTTGTTATCCATTTTAGTCCATGGTCAATTTTGCTTTATTAGGCTTTAAATTTGTGTACATTTTAATTAAACTTCTTTTCATGAATAACTGAATAAATCACTTAATTTTATCTGATACAAAAAGGGAAGGAAAATTATAACAAATTTGCAATGCCTATTATTGTAAATTTGTTGTATGAATTACAGATATAGTAAAGAAAATCCGATGGTTCCTAAGAATTTGTTATAACTGAGTTTTCCTGTGTCCTCATCATGATAATTCTATATAATGTTTCACCTAATATTGACAGTCTTGTGACAGGGACAAAAACAGCTGTGTCTCCATTTAAATAAAATTTCACAAACAACCCCTTTAGAAACCTCACAAATTTTTGACACATTACTTATGTGAATAAAGAAACTTTAAAATTTCGATAAAAAAAAATCATTTAGGTTTTTGCTTTATTTGAGTTGGGAACTGTTTGAACTCGAGTCTTTTCTATATTTGTCATAATTTAATTAAAAGGTCTAAAGGAAAACAATCGATTTCAATCATCAAAAACATGGAGTGATGACCCACTACATCATTTTGTATCTTTACAAGTGAACATTTTAGAAATATACTACAAATCCGTAAATTCGAGGTCGAAGTCACATATACATGTAGCATTTAGATAACGCACTAAATTGTGACTGAAATGGATAAGTGGTTAGGTATTTTTATATTACTAGGCTGTTTACGTTAAAATTTTCGATAGCACCCAAACTTGTGGCAATATTTCTTTCTATCGTTCGTTAAAATATTCAAACTGATAAATTTTATATATTGTGCCTCTGCAAACTTCGTTTTATAAAATTTGATGGACAAAATTAATTTTGAAATTAAACCAATGCCTTGCGCTATCTTCTTTACTAAACTCCCTTTACATCATGCAATAAATATAATACCTTGCGCTATCTTCTTTACTAAACTCCCTTTACATCATGCAATAAATATAATACCTTGCGCTATCTTCTTTACTAAACTCCCTTTACATCATGCAATAAATATAATACCTTGCGCTATCTTCTTTACTAAACTCCCTTTACATCATAACATCATGCAATAAATATAATAAATCTAGCAGTAGTCGGGGGAGAAGACATTAAACTAAAGCTTTGCTGTACAGGCTTAAATACTTGAATATTATTTTCACAAATATTGCCTCCCTTTTACTAATAAAGGATTCCAAAATTGGAGCCCGTGCCGAAGTTCTCAACATAGACTTGTACACGTACACGTTAAGGAAAGTTGGTTAACTCTACAGGTACAATTTGTGATGTTTATGCAAGCATCCTATTCGGGGAAAAAAACTTTATCTTTTTCACATAATTTAGATACATATATGAAACATGAAAATCAACATTTCAAGGTGAAAACCTTGAAATGTTGATTTTCATGTTCCTGTTACAGTTTTTGTTAATCGCGAGAAGTATAGACATGACTTGAGACTTTAGTTCAATATAAACATCTTACGATGCTGTCACTCTCTAAATAAAACAATGTCCAACACAGTCTTTATATAGTATATCTAACTGACACAGTAAATAATGGCTTTGTGTTTAGCGACGAGCCCTGAAGATTCAGCAGCAGAAACAAAAGGAAGACCTCCAGCGAGTCCAGCAGAGGATGAGAGAGCAGGAGAGGGAAAAAATGTTGGAGGCAAAGGTCGTCAAAAGGTCACAGTCGCCAACCTAGCACCATCATTCAAGCAGTAGAATGTTTTTCAGCTATTCATGTCATGGATTATATCATTATTTACTATAGTACTCATTTATTCATTGCACATGACACCACATCTGATTGTTGCAATAAGAAATATTATTGATGATTCTTTTTGGGAGTTTTTTGTGTAATTGAAATTGAGAATTGTTTAGACATACTATAGTAGGAAATACACGATCTTGTCAAATGTCAAGCAAATATCTTAAAATAAAATTTCAGGTTCAAAAAGTCTGTACACAAGATATATGAATATTTATGTTGCTGAGTTACTGGTTTTTTTGCAGTAAGTATTTACTGGATTCAATGTTTGGTAAAATATTTTATTCTGATTTAAAATACTATATAACTGTATAATTGTTGATTTTAGCAACTGTATGTCAAATATATGTTTGATATTATGCTTAATATTATGCATTTGATACACTCTGAAGACAATAATTGTGACACAGTCATCAATTTCATTTCTGAAAGGGATGTAAGACACCCAGCATTTGCGAGAAAAATTATAATATTTTTTAGGCTGTGGGGAATTTTTAAAGATTTTCCTAATTCATATTAAATTCACTTTAAAACTTGTAGGAGTTACATTTTTATGCCAGACGAATGAGCGATAGTAGTTTCGCTCCTTCGCCTTCGCATCTTCGCCGTTGCATCTATGCACTTTCACCTTCGCAACTTTGCTCTCTCGCATCTTCGTCGACTAAAAGGCGAAATTGCGAGTCGCCCCAACGGAACACCATAATTCCCCACCAAAAAATCATCACCCAATGCTGTTCTGAGGTTCCTAATATAAAGGGTACTTGAGTCTAAGACAGTAGGACTTTAGTACCTAACTCCGTAACTAGAAAAGTTCTTAGCTAGAACAATTTACCCCAAATTATAATTTGACGGCCGGTGGATTTTTACACACATTTTGAAGTTGGATGGCTTATCATTACAATATAGCATTTGAATGCATTGTATTCATCGCATAATTCTTACAAAATCTAAATATTTACCAATATAAATATTAGCATTAGTCTGAATGACCTGTAACATTTTCCATGCAGTATGCGAGCGGGGCTGCTGTATGGATTATCAACACGTACTGCTTAGTTTACAAGAAGTAGCTATATATTGAACTCGCTCAATTTGAGAAAAAGAGAAAAGGACGTTTAAAGGTAGAAAATTCCTCAGTGAATATAACATTGATTCTCAGTTCAAGATATAGACTTAAAGAAAAATATATTTGAATTGGTGAGGTGAGATGAAGAACAAAAAGGAACAACACAGTCTGTGTCTTCTGTAAAGGGACTTTGAGATGATTTTAGATCAACATTATTATGTTTTGATGTATCTGGTGCATTTTGAATGGTTGACCAACATGTTGAATGTTATAGTCAAGCTACAAGCGAGTTACAGCGGTAAGATACCATTGTTTATTTTATATAAGCAAAGGTCAAGTCTTATGTTTGTTTAAAAATAATGAAAAGGAAATGTATAGGGAATTACTATTTTTTTGACAAAATGACTGGTAAAAAGTAATATAATCTAATTCAATAAGTTCATAAATACTATTATCAAAAATTGAGCAATATTTGATTGAAACATTAATAATACAACAACAGAGAACAGAGTTCTAACGGCATCTCAATATTACGCCACCTCCAGTCTTCGAGAACGACTAAACTAGTGGATATACAATTGACTGAATACATCGCCTTGGATTTAAGTTATATAAAATGTTTGGTGTATCTACAATAAACTTATGCCATCTAGAATTTTTCGACCGTACATTAATTTCTACCCCAATTACCAAGATTCCTAGCACTTCTATCTATATACACATATAAACAAGAAACTAACATAGGAAAGATAATTTATTATTAATACCCTATAATTTGATAAGAGGGATTATTGCAATTTGTCTGTACGTTTTAACAGAAGCATGACTAAGCCAAGACTTTGCTTAGTTTGCTTTATGTTACGTTATAAGACATGCTAAAGTAGGACTTAGGCAGGTACCAAGATTTCACAAGTTTTACTTACAATCCTACTTGTACATTAGTCAAAATCTTATAGCATGCTTTATGCGACAACAATGCCATATACATATATAGAAAAATCACCTGTCAATGTTGTGTAACCATAATCCTTTATTATTGTTGTAAAAATACATGGTGTAAAACAATGCCATGCATCAATGCTGTAACAAAACAATATTCAGTCATTTCAAACAACAACAATCACCGGTTTGATGTAGTAAAACAATAACCACCAATAAGGTCAATGTTGTGGACAACAATTACCGCTCAATGTTGTATAACAACAACCACCGGTTAATGTTGTATAACAAAATTGACCGGTTAATGTTGTATATCAACAATAACCTGTTAGTGTTGTATAACAACACTTATTGATCAATGTTGTAGACAACAATAACCGGTCGATGTTGTATATCAACAACCACCGGGCATTGTTGTATAACAACAAATACCGGTGAATGTTGTATAAAAACAATAACCGGTGAATGTTGTATAACAACAATCACCGGTTAACGTTTTACAAAAAACAATTCCAGATCACTGTTGTATAACAACAATCACTGATAAATGTTGTATTATAAAATTCTCTGATCAAAGTTGTACAACAATTCCAAATCGCTGTTGTATACAACCAACCACTGGTTAATGTCGCACAATAAAAATTAGCGGTCAATGTTGGATTACAACAATCCCTAGGTAATGTTGCATAACAACAACCACCGGTTAATGTTGTATAACAACAATCACCGGTCAATGTTGTACAACAATGATTCAAGTTAGTTTTGTATAAAAGCAACCACCGAGTAATGTTTTACAACTACAATAACCGGTTAAATTTGTATATCAACAATCACCTGTAAGTGTTGTATAACAACTTTTATCGGTCAATGTTGTAGACAGCAAATACCGGTCAATGTTGTGTAACAACAACCACCGGGCAAGGTTGTATAACAACAATTACCGGTTAATGTTGTATAACAACAATCACCGGTTAATGTTGAATAACAACAATCACCAGTTAATGTTGTATAACAACAATCACCGGTTAATGTTGTATAACAACAATCACCGGTTAATGTTATAAATATCAGTTATAAACAACAACATTAACCAATTCATAACATATAACAGCAATCATTGTCCAGTGCTGAAAAACAATCGCCATTAATGGCGACTTTACAATACCAATTATTGTTAAAAGGTGTACAACAACAATCTTTACTAAATAGTGTACACCTGAGATGCTGACCGAGGTCTCTATGTACCACTGTCATAGTATGATACTGAATCACCTGTGACATGAGCTAGGGACGTTTACTGTTAGATTACAAAACTACAGGAACTCTTACTGAGTTGATAAGATGAGGACTTTTGTAATGTTTTCTTTGGTTGGATAACTATTTATAACTGGCACTAGGAATCACGAGCGTGTAATCTGGCGCCATCTGATTGTGGCCTATCGATTCTCACGTCCCCTGTCCCCGCTGTCCAGTCTGCTACAGCTCCACTCAAGATGTGGTCCCTCGCCGCGTGCCTTCTTTTCCTGGGAATTAACTCAGCTTCGGCGTCAAGTAAGGCTGTTTATACATGTAATTAACTCATCATAGGCGTCAAGAAAGCTGTTTAAACTTTACTCATCATTGGTGTCAAGTAAAGGCTTTTTTATAATCAGCATCAGCGTTAAGTAAGACTGTTTATAATCACCTCAACAAGACTGTTTATCAGGATGTATCTGGTTTATCATTTTTGTTCACACAGTTTATGTCAAGACAATTAAGTGGGTATAGTACATGTATTCAAATTGCAAGAAAAACTTGTCAAATATTGTCGTTATACAAGGTTATCAGATAATCAGCATGCATTGAGTCAAAAGAAGTATTAGACCATAAATATTTCAATTTAATTATAATATTCACACAAATGTACAGCTTAATTACCATACTGCATGTAATATATCAAAATAATTTTATCAAATCAAACAATCAGATGATTTCTTAGTTGTTTCATGTGGCTATAAATAAAGCGAGTGATGCAGAACAAAATCCACACACCCATCGTGATGAATGTAAAGGAATTTAGATCAGGTTAGGATGAGCCCGTCCAAGTCCATGGATTTCACGTTCTCAGTGATGGATGTTTCATCCGGTCAAAAAATTATCCACGTATTGTCAACAACAAATGTATCTAACAGGACATCAACGTACACTATTATTGTAGTAATCTTAGCTTTTCTGATCACCTGATGTCCGTCGTCCATCCGTCCGTCTGTCTGTAAACTTTTCACATTTTTTTTTCACATCCTTTTTAAAAGGGATACAATTGTGAAACAGTTAAAATATGGTGCATGTCTTAAAAATCTTCTAAAGAACTACTGCACCAGAAATGCTAATATTTACACCAAAGCTTTTATATATAGTGAAGATTCTGATTTTTTAAATCGTGACCGCCGGGTCTAAAACTCGGGGACCAAAAGAGGGGTTCAAAGTGTAACATTGGAATAAACAGGGAAAACGTTTAAAAATCTTCTCAAGAACTACAATGCTCCAATTAGTTATATTACTATGCAAGCATCCTCAAATAATATAGATTCTAAACTGTTAAAATCGGGCAAATACTGAGATTCCATGGCCAAAGGGTTTAAGTTTAACATAACATATAGAAATATATAGGGAAATATTTTTAAAACCTTCCCTTCAAAAACTACAGTGCTACAATTGGTGAAATTACTATGCATCATCATCAAATGATGTAGATTCTAAATTGTTAAAACCGTGACCCACGGACCAATTAATACTGCGGCCCCAAGAGGGGTTCAAGTTCAACATAGAAATATATAGGGGAATATTTTAAACTCTTCATCTTCTCAAGAACTACAATGCTACAATTTGTGAGATTACCATGCAAGTATCCTCAAATAATGTAGATCCTAAACTGTTAAAATCGTTACCCCCATACTGTTATTGAGGCCCCAAAAAGGTTTAAAGTTTAACAAGTTTAACACTGTTGTAAAATGTGGTAAAAAAAAACTAATATTAAAAAATGATACGTGGAACTATTGTTCTAATGAGCAATGTGGCCCATGGGCCTTTTGTTTAGCTAAGTATGACGCACTATTTTCTATAGCGATATGAAAATACCCAGTTGATGTAAATACCTGGCATACATTATGTATTTCAAAAACAGGAAATATACCGAACAGTTGAATGGCAGCAGAGGATATAAATAAGATAATCTGTACCTAACTTTTTTGGTATAGACTATATGTATAAAGGGACCTAGACATGATTTCAGATGAAAATTTTATTTTTGATTTTAAGGTATGAAATAGTTTCCTTTTGTATTTTGAATGATTAACCAAAATTTAAATGCTAGAAGTCATGTTACAAGCGAGATACAGAGGAAAGAAGTCGTTGGTGTTAACAAAGCTCAAGTCATATATTCGTTACAAATCATGTGAAGTAGAGAAATTACAATTTCTTTGACAAAATAATTTGCGAAATCAAGATAAACTGATTCAATGTGTTCATAAATAATTTTATCAACAACAAAAAGCAACCTTAGATTTAAACCAATACAACACATATGTAAACAATAAAATTACAGAACAAAGAATTAAAGCCTCTATAACTTGCTTGTAACTCGATATTTGACTTTCAAATTTTGTCAAAGCATTAAGAACACCCCTGTTGAGAAATCTAGACATTAAAATTGAAAAAATAAATTTTGAAAAATTTGAGCTCAAATCGTGTCAAAGTCCCTTTGAAGTGTACTATTTCTTTACAGCTTGGTTAACAGAAACTTTTTTAAACTTTAGCTTGCTCCACATCTCTTCACGGACGATGCGTCACGCTCTATGAGGGGTGCCATGTCGGGGACAGCTACACCTATAACTTCTGTGGTTTCCTGCAGAAGTGTTGTATCCCGCCCACCATAATTCACAACCACGTCACAACAGCCGCTCCCAGTCACGGAAGCGGAAGTGTCTCAACTAATGCTGGTAGGTGCTGGACCCGGAAGCGGTCACGGACAAAGTTAGAATTTGTTTACATCCTGTTCCAGCGTGCGTAACATAAGAAACGCATAGAATTTTTTGTTGTTTAACGATGTTTCCATAACATAACAAGTATTACATGCTAATACAAATGTTAATAAATAGAAAACAGTAATTCTATTGATGTAGGTATTTCTTTACAATACACATAACACAAAGATCATCTGAATATGAATTTAATCAAAGGAAAGTTGAAAGTATAGGGACTCGTTCTTGATCAAGGAGAGCGGTCTATAGTACAGGTGACACACTTAGAGGATCTTATCTGTCACGATCCCTTAGTCCTACAAGCAGGCACTGGACTAACACCGCCATAACTAAAGGGAAATGTCTAAGACTATGAGCATGGTACATTTGTACCATTTATTTATCGGCTTAGGAGCTAATCAAGAATTTGGAGTCAGAGAGGGTGCCAGTTGTAGGCAAGGAGTCTTCGGGCCGCCTTGAGACCCCCAGTGGGTCAAGGGCAAAGCCCTGGTGAGGGACCCATGAGGGAAACCATGATTCTAGAAATCTTTTTAATTTAGAAAACCTTTGAGATTTTGAACCTATCAAAAACTTCTGGTTTGCAGGGATGTTAAAAAATATCTTTTTTTCTTTGTTTGCGGAATTGCTTCAACTAATTAATTTTAAAGAATTTAGTTCAAGAAGGCTTGATAGCCAAATTAACTACTTAAAATTAACGGTATAACTTGTTAGGCTATAATCTATTTTAAGTTATGAAAAATTCTATATACTTTGTCTTTAAAATTTTGGTATTTCCTAATATTTCATATAGAGCTCTTCTTCTACAGGAGATCAATATGTATAAAAATGGCCACGAATGTTAAACCCTGATAACAGATAGCAATGCCAGCTGGTATCCATACTACCAGTAGATCAAAATAAAAGACTCGAATTTTTTGGCTATAATACCAAGAAAGTGCTGCATTTTTTTTTATACATGTATTTTAAACATCATTGGTACTTAAAATAACCAATTTGTTTTGATTTTTTCTCAATCAAGCAATTAATCAATAACGAAAATTCCTTTTAAAAATCCGGAAGTCATCTGAATTTTTTGGATTTTTACAATACATTGTATTGCGCATGCGCATTACATTCACGCTAAATCACGGGAGGGTCTTAATGATAGCGGGCGCAGCTCGCCGGCGCGCAGCGCCGGCGCGAAGCGAGCTCTACCGGCAAGCCGTGTGTGAATAGAAAATTCGGACTATAGTTGCACATTCATTCAACGGATTTTTCTGGCGTCAGTAAATCGGACCAGTAATGCATCGTTTTAATCGTCCCAGTAGTTCCCTGTAATCATGGCAATTTTTATCACTTCACACTCTCACGAGAATCAGAAAGACAAGTTTAGACAGTAAAAACAATAACGATGTAAGCGACATACAGTCAATGTTACCTCTAAAGTTCACCTCAGTACACTTTCAATCAAAAATAATCGTGTGACGTCACAAACGTTTACACATTGATCCGATATATTTTTTCGGAGTCAGTAAATTTTGACCCACAATTCATAGTACCAATGGTTTCCAACCTCACGTTCCAACATCACGTTCTCCCGAGAATCAAAGTAAAACCTTTGAAAAGCTTATAAGATGTGTAATTTTAAGAACATCATGCTTTTTAAGTAAATAAAACAGTATACTTCGCATACTTTTATTTCTCAGGGGAGTTTTAAAGAGTAAGACGACACTTAACCAACGTCAGCTTTGACGTCACAATAAGCACTGATAAGGGGAAATTACTCTAATTGAAGTTATTGTAAATCTGCTGAAATGACCAAAATCCTCTTAAAATCTTGCAAAGGCTAAGATAAAGAACAGCTGATGAATAAGGACATTTCTTCAGATACAGGAAACAGTTGTAAATTGCACTAATTTGGATGAATGCTCACAAATATTTTATTCACTATAATTACTGTAATTTCCTGAAACGTAACGTTATACGTAGCAGCGCCTTTTTTTAAAGGGGGTGGGTGGGTGGATGGCAGCCTCATCCAAAAAATCTTTGCAAGCAAAAAGAAAAATAAATCATGAAAATTCTAATCCTTCAGCTCTTTAGCAGTTCAATGGTTTCTTTTCTTTATTTTCACTTCCATTTATTACATGCAGGGGGGGGGGGGGGGGACAACACCATGTTCTTTTAACATGATAAGCAAATATTTTTAAGCGTAAATTAAAAATAAAATTAAACATTAATTATTTTTTTTTAAGTGGAGGGGCAAATCCATGGTAAGTCGATTTTCTATGTATAAATTGACAAAAATGAAAAAAATTTTAGCATGGGGGGAGCTCTATGATGAGTCAAGTTTTATATGTAAGTTTAAGAAAAAATGTCTACTGCAAAAAAAAAAGGGGGAAATCAATCAATCAATCAATCATAATCACAATCACTTTAAAAGAGGAGATGCAGTGCAATGAATATTTATATATTAAAATCTTTATTATTTAACAACATTGTATCTGTGATTAAACTATTGTTCTACATATAAATAAATAAATTATAACAAATCTTATAAACTATGAATAATGAAAATTTAATGAAAAATAGGTATACTTTATTTTTTGGCATTCAAATTTCACGTTGTTAATTTTATTTTATTAATTTATTATAATTCATTGTTTGATCACATGCTGTGCTCGCCCCAACGGTCGCACCGTAAAACATATTAAACTCAGAAACGATCATACAAATACGTGTAAATTTTCATTGAACATTTGCTAATACATATTCTGTTCATTAAAGAAAATAGGGGAAATAACTCTAACTCAGTGCAAATTCCGAGAGTTCCAAATGTCAATATTATGTGTAAATTTGAAGCGAGCAAAAAATGTTGGTGAAAAAGTGTTGAATTCTTCATTAATATGAAGTAAATTTTTAGATGAAAACGAATAATTTGATTGTTGTTTTCAATGCAGCTTCATTTATTTTCTCCAAAATCGTTTCGGAGCGATTCTGCAATTATTTGCTACATTTAATTACCGGTATATGGGAGTCATTTTAACTGTGGAGAAGGCTGTCCAGAGACACAGTTTGATTATTCTAACTAAGCAGAGTGTAGTGAAATTAATAGCTTTTTTGCAGGCTTAAAGTTTGGTAATGAAAATGTCAACAATCGATGTGTCTATTTGTATTTATTTGGTAAATGTCCGATATCATAATTATGCATTATCAACCTTGCACGCACGGGTCAAAGTCTGTATATTAAAATAAGCATAGAAGAGTTGTTAAAACTTGCTATATAGTATAACTAAAAACTAATTATCAAATCTGGTTGAACCCACATATTACTGTTAGAGAATAACCAATAACTCTAAAGCTGCTTCTAAACTTATATATAACTTTATTTGGAAAAAGCGAGACCGAATTAAAAGAAATACTCCAATTGGCAAAATTGAACAAGGTGGAATAGGTGTTATTGATATTGAAAGCAAATTCCATGCTGCCAAAGCGTCATGGATAAGTAGAATATTAAATGAAAACAGTGTTATACATAGAGCACTTAGTGCAGTTATGAGACAATATAAACTTAATATCTCTGATATTTTAAAAACAACAGAATACAACTTTTTGGAATCATCATTTTTCAAAATGCTGAAACTTCCTGTTTTTTACGGAAATGTATTTTCAGCTTTTAACAGATGTAAAAAACAAAAAATGTGAATACGCTAAATAGAGACGAATTCCTGAGTCAATTTATATGGAACAATAACCTTTTCCAGTATGAAAATAAACCACTATGTTTTGAAAATTGGATAAAAAGTGGAATTTTGTATGTTAGGGATATTTTTGATGAAAATGGAGAGTTTTATGATATGATGTACTTCACACAAAAACTGGTTAGAAAAAACAATATCTTATGTGAATATATCATGCTTAGAAAAGCATTTAAAGCTTATAAAGAAAAATTTGACTGCAGCTATTCAAAATACGTCAAAATCAAACATTGTGTATCTTTTTTATTTCGAAACAATACCGTTAATTCAGTTAACAATGTTAAAAGTAATTTTTACTATTCATTGTTTATTGATAAAAAGTTTCAAAAACCAATATACGAAAATAGATGGAGAAAAGTTTTTAACGATACATTATGTCTATGGGAAAATATTGCAAAAATCAAAGAAATATATGAAAAAAGAATCTCAGAATTTAAATACAAACTCCTTCACGGTATATTGAACAATTATAATGTATGTGTCAGTAAATGGAACAAAACTGTCTCTCCATTGTGCGAAGTGTGCAATGTTAACGAGGATATAAAACACCTTTTGTATGATTGCAAAATTGTCAAACATATCTGGGAGAGAATAAGCATGTACTTAAAATTTGATGTCACATGGAAAATTGTTGTACTAGGTTTTTACAATGAAATTAGCGAGAAAACTTCTTTTTTGAATAACTCTTTGTCTTTCATTAGTTTTACAATATATAAATATAAAATGAAATGTAGAATTCAGAAAGAAAGAATGTGTGAGCAAGACCTAAGGCACTTAAAAATACTCTTTTTCTCCAGAATGTAATTATCACCAGTATTGGTAGAAATAAAAACGATTTTTATAAAAATGTTGGAAACTTTCTATAATTTCAAAACAGTATAAATATGAAGTACCATATTTTTGATATATGATATGTGATACAGTAATACGATGTATGTTTATGATGAATACTAATTATTATAATTATTGTACAATAGATTTAATATGTATAACAATAGTATTTTTTTCATGCATGTAAAACTATGCTTATTACACAGAAGATAGATATATTTATACGATACGAGTATCAAAATATGTATGTTTTGTGATGAAGAATGATTTTAATAAAAGATAAAAAAAAAACTCTAGTGGTTGAACCCACGGGTTATAGTTGAGAATAACCAATTACTCAAAGGTGGTTGAACCAACGGGTTATAGTTGAGTATAACCAATAACTCTAGTGGTTGAACCCACGGGTTATAGTTGAGAATAACCAATTACTCAAAGGTGGTTGAACCCACGGGTTATAGTTGAGAATAACCAATAATTCTAGTGGTTGAACCCACGGGTTATAGTTGAGTATAACCAATAACTCTAATGGTTGAACCCACGGGTTATAGTTGAGTATAACCAATTACTCTAGTGGTTGAACCCACGGGTTATAGTTGAGTATAACCAATTACTCAAAGGTGGTTGAACCCACGGGTTGTCTTTATACTACACCATTGAAAACGGCCCAATACAGAGAAATCCCATGAATTTTCCAAAATTTGATAAATAGGAATCACATTTGATAATTTTCTTGGCCAGTATAACTTAACTTTCTTTTGGCAATTTTAGGGGGGGGGGGCGATGCGCTCACCTTACATGTATAAAAATACAATTGTAGAAGAATAATATGCTTACTGTGTTGTGGTTGCTATTCCGATTCATGTTTCAGTTATGTTCATTTATAATTATAGTATTTATGATTAATTGACAGCTTCTTGCGGAACATCAATGGTCGGATCTACCCATACTAAGATAGTGGGAGGAACCACTGCATCGCACGGGGAATTCCCATGGCAGGTATTCAATAAATACACCCTTACATTATAAACAAAATTTGTTAATTACTCTATAATTATAGAGTTGAAGTGGTTGGAGTATCTTATACATCCTTTATACAGGTGTCTCTAATGTATGGTGGTAGTCACGTGTGCGGCGGCACACTGATTGATTCCCAGTGGGTCGCCACAGCCGCCCACTGCTTCGAAGAGTGAGTATTACTATATGTAACTGTGCATTCATTATTGCACAATATGTTGTGTTGACATGATTTTGTTGTGACACTGTCATAGGTCAATTCAGACCTATTTTATGAACATTCTTGAGGCGGGATTTTTAATAAAGACTATTCATTAAAATAGATTAACAGATTAACAGATCATTTAAATAACAATTAGGCTGGTATAACAAAAACCCATAATATACACTCAGAAAAAGTTCGTCTCTTGTACAACGTGTATTTTTTACGTAAAATGAAGAAAACACTGATGAAAAAAACTCTAGGATCTAAATATTGTAAATCAAAATCATCTCCTGGGTATTTTAGCGGTTATGAGCCTCAACATTTATTTAAGCAACAGACAACTTCGGACCGGTGTATTGTTATAGATTTTTTCAAATTGAATTTTAAAAAAACCCCAACATGGAATCCTGGCTATTGAATAGGGTTTCCTCATATTGTTGGTTTAGATTAAATGAAGCAATCTATGATTTATATAGCTACCACAATGAAGTAATCTATGATTTATATAGCTACCACAATGAAGCAATCTATGATTTATATAGCTACCACAATGAAGCAATCTATGATTTATATAGCTACCACAATGCCCGATACTGGACGGTGGGTGTAGGTATGCACGATCGCCATCACGTGTACACGACTCAGGTACACCACGTGCGTAACTTGATCGTCCACACCGGATACAACTCACATACAAACCTGAACGACATCGCCCTGATGAAACTGGACAAGCCTGTGGACATTAACACGCAGTACGTGCGGGCGGCCTGCCTTCCTAACGCCCATGACAGCTTCGACCAGATGACGTGTACCGTCACTGGCTGGGGCGCCACCTACTTCGGTGAGTCGGCGACTTATACCCCTTCTCATTTTTCAAACAAACAAAAATATGTGTAGATTTCATTTCATGAATTAACATGAATGTATAATTCTTGAATGTTAGTCTTTGTTAACAATATTCACTTGTTTAAAAAATTGATCCTATATTTTACACAAGGAAAAAGCATTTAATGTTTGCTTCTAATATTCTTGCTTGCAAATACTTATCTAAACAGAATTGAAATGTGACCAGCACCTGCTTCAAGAGAGTGAAATATTGTCTATTGATTTTTAAATAATGGAATGTTGTTGTATATGTAATATGAAACTGGTTTCAACGGTATAGTAATGTATTTATCTCTAGTATGAATAGCTATGTACACTAATCTTAAAGTTGGTTCATTACCAACATGCCTGTCTGGATTTTTTTACCTATCACTCTCCAGATGAAAACGGGGCTCCAGGAACCAGATATTTGAAGAAAGTGGATGTTCCTACAATGACCAACTCGAACTGCCGATATTTCCTCGGCAACGCGGTTCACAATAGCAATATTTGCGCTGGTTTACGTCAAGGTGGTAAAGACGCTTGTCAGGTAAAGACTGGTCAAACTGTAAATCTATCTCCCTTCTTCCATTGTAGGTTAGGAATTACCTATGAGACATTTTAACAATATATCTCCCCCTGTGTGTCTGGGTTTCAGCTTTAGTGTCAAATTGTGTTAAATAAATTTAATACGGCAGATCAGCTAACCACTTTTCGCATACAGATTCATATCACATAGAATCTCTAAGTTTTTGTCGGAGTTGAACATGCGCTTGTCAACGTAGAGGTACGTTTTCCAACATCCACTGAATTATAATTGGAAGATTAATGCTTATAGATTGATCAAAGAAAAGGATTCTTACACTCTACATGCCAGTGTTGTTTTACGTGCTGAGTTTTGCAGTAGAGATTTGCTCTTACTCGTTTTGTTTATAAAACGGCCAAAAAGAGAACAATGTCCCGGATAATTATGCCAGTGCCAAGGTGACGTTTTTGCCCCATGCAATGAAGATTCAGTTTCGGACAAAAACATCATATAGTATATACCAAATGATAGTCTATTGTCTGGAGAGTATATAACCACTTTTGTTGTTAGTGTGTCTCACCTGACAGGTAAGATATTTACCTTTAAAAATTAATATCCAATATGAAAATGATAATTCCAATAGGAGAGATGAATCTTCTACAGGAAATATTGACAATCAATACACAGCCAGCAATGGTTTATCATATAGCATGTTTGAATTTTTCGATATATGCAGCTTAGACGGATGCAAAAATGCCACCTTGGCACTGACATAACTATCCGGCACAGTGTTAGAGGTCTTATATAAGTTTGCTTTTTCTATCGAGTTGATCATTAGATTACAGGGTGCACCAGTTACATTCCAGACGAATGTTACCAGTACCGATGAATACAATATTGGTTGGTGTTTGTTGACACACGGAGATGGCATTAACAGGGCCGTACTGTATGTGGTTCTCTTTATGTTAAAAGATTATGTTTGTTATTTAGATGAAAATGGTAACGCCCCTGGTGCTCAGTTTCTAAGAAAGGTTGACGTTCCCACAATGTCCAACTACCAGTGTCAGTACTTCTTGGGTAGAAATAACGTGCACACAAGTAACATCTGTGCCGGGCTCAGAGCGGGCGGGAAGGACGCCTGTCAGGTCGGTAGTAGCGCCCCCTGGCTTTGCTCTGTCAGTTGGTAGTAGCACTCCCTTGCTTTGCTTTGTCAGGTCGGTAGAAGCGCCCCCTGTCTTTGCTTTGTCAGGTCGGTAGAAGCGCCCCCTGGCTTTGCTTTGTCAGGTCGGTAGAAGCGCCCCCTGTCTTTGCTTTGTCAGGTCGGTAGTAGCGCCCCCTGGCTTTGCTTTGTCAGGTCGGTAGTAGCGCCCCGTGGATTTGCTTTGTCAGGTTGGTAGTAGCGCCCCCTGGATTTGCTTTGTCAGGTCGGTAGAAGCGCTCCCTGACTTTGATTTGTCAGGTCGGTAGAGGCGCCCCCTGACTTTGATTTGTCAGATCGGAAGTAGCGCCCCCTGGCGTTGTTCTGTCAGATCGGTTGAAGCGCCCCCTGACTTTAATTTGTCATGTCGGTAGAAGCGCCCCCTGGCTTTGCTTTGTTGGACTCGAATACTCTCATGGCTGTATCTGCTTCTGCTGTGTGGATCACTGTAATTTTTGATGCTTCAAACAATGTGTTTTATTTTGCTGTGTGGTCCTCCATGTATTCCTGTTTAACAGCGGTGTATACTATTATTTTACGTGTAGTCTGCTTTGCAGTTTTTCGGGACAGACTAAAAATGCTATACCCAACACGCTTGTATGTATCGTTATTTTTGTGCTATTTATCTGTAAAGTGAAAAGGTTATGTACGGTGAAAATGGAGATTGTGAAACATACAAATATTAAACTTTTTTATGTTTATTTCACATTTATATAACTACAAGTGCATAGATCCAGTTTGTCTAAGATCAAAGGGGGAATATTATCAAACAAAAAACCTGTAGAGAGAAATATAACTTGAAATAGAAAGCACATTTATAATTTATTCACAACAAAATAATAAAGTCCCAAAATCGCTACCTTTTTTTCAAAGCTTAGTAAGTTTGATTCTGAACTTGTTTTGATTTGATTTTCTGTAACACAGGGAGACAGTGGCGGACCTTTGGTCTGTAAGAAGAACGGAGTGTGGAAGCTGGCCGGTATTGTGTCCTGGGGGTACGGCTGTGGGGACAGGAACGCCCCCGGGGTGTACACACGCGTCACTTCCTTCCTCTCCTGGATCAACCAACAGAAGGCCGCCCACCCGTGATCCCGTCACTACAGATACTCGCCTTACCTTGCTCTATAAAATTCACGTGGTGTATGTCCTGGTTTTTTTTTATATAAACTTAATAATTACCTCCCTTGGTCTTGTATTTAGCCATGATTGTGGTGATATAAAGACATTCGAATACAGTTGAGTAATCATGCTATTTCATAAGCAGAGATGACTTTCATGGTTTAAAAAGGGGACTTGAAATTCATATTTTAATTTAATCTATAGTAAAACTACCGAAAATATTGAAATTCTACGTTTAAATCCGTTTGCAGATTTTAATGTGAAAGCTTACATGTACATCATAGACTATATAGATGTTTGAAAAGGCTGAACAATATCAGTACAGTATTGCACATTTGTATACTTTAATCAACTCTCCTATGCAGTTACTCTTGTAAAACCACAGTGAAACAGTGTGTAAACCCAAGCACAGTCGTAAAAGGAAAACCAGTATCAGTGACGAGACTTACATGTAGTACTTGAAAATAATCGATAAATTCGATGTAAAGTATTACGAAGGATTGTTTTTCCAGGAAACTTATTCATAAAATAATACCTTAAAAATAGATAGATTTGATATGAACAATTTAGATATTTCTTGTACATTTAAGTATAAATAAGCCAGGGTTGAGCAAGACTAGTTCACTGTCACTGATTACCAAACCGCTACATGTATTTCTACAGCAATTAAGTGCAGGCTATCCGATCTAAGGTTACAACCAGCATACTTGCCAACTGACCCGATTTCGTCGGGTCACACCCGATTTTTCAACCATTCACCCGATTATTTTTTATGACCCGGCGGGTCATGCTTTTCACCCGATTTTTGTCGAACAACCCGAAAATCTCCCGATTTCCGGATTTGGTTCGTAAATTACGTTGCGCGTTTGACTTCCAGTTATGAACCCAAGCTGAGAGCTTCGATTTACGTAACACGTAAACAATGCCGATGGCTATAACAGACACATTATGTGTAAATATTATCGTGAGTTGTTTTGACTAAGCGAAGGTTTAAATCATTAAGTGTGATGGCTTCCAATAAGAAAAGGTCTTCATCGGGGCCAGCGGAATCAAAACCAACAAAAAGAAAACGATATTTTTGTACCTATCAACATATCTGGGAAAATGAATTCCCATAAGTAAAACAAAGTAATCGAGTACAAAACAAGGCTTTTGTGTTCTATATAACGCACATTTGAATATTGGATTTTGTGCCCAAAATGATCTGACTAAACATTCAAAGACGCTAATTCATGTATAGGATGCTTTTTAATACACATAACTCCTCCAAGTCACTTACAACTTTCATGCCATCATTTACAGAGTTCAAAAGCAAGGTTAATGTAGCAGAAACTCTTTTTGCGGTTTTTTTAGCTGAACACAACCTACCATTTTCTGTGTCAGATCACTTTGCAAAATTCAAAATCAGCAACTGTTATTTAAAATGCTTCTTTGCAATAAAGCATTACACATAAGTTTTTAACACATGTTTATACCTATGAAATGCATGGTAAATATGTCGTGAATGTCGTGACGCGCTATGACCAGATTTTTTACTTTCCAAATCTGCGGGTCATGACCAGATTTTCACATGTTGGAAGTTGGCAAGTATGACAACTGGCAGTGCGCGCTTAGGTTAGACTTTATACTTATTTGCTTGTGAAAAAATAGTTTTTATACAATTTTTCAGATATATTTCGATTATTGATACATAATGCATCGTAAAGTTTCATCATTCAGGTTAAAGACATGAGCAATAATGCTTCCCCAACCCTCAACAGTATGCACACCTCAGCTCTAGAGATGGCTTTAGTTCTATCTTTGAATATTTGTATAACATGATTCATATGGGTTTTCCGTATATGGCTCAGAATTCTTGTCAGAAAGCCCGAGATTTCATAATAGAAAAAAATAGGTATCCTGTATGAAGGTTTTTATAGAACATCAACAACTTTTCAATCATGTAATGAGAGCACATATGAACAATAAACTTGTTTTGTTGACAGATACATGTATAGCGGTAGCCACTCGGATTTGACATTTATCATTTGCAGTTTTTAGGCATAGATTTCTCAAGGAAGACTTTTTTTTGCTTATTGATTGATTTTTAATATACACACATGTACATGAGTTTTTTTCAGCCATTTAAAGAAAATAGTATCTTTTGATACAAGATATCTAATAGAATTTTATTAAAAGAGTAAAGGAGTAACTACCATATTCATTTAAATCCAACTTTAATGTTTAAGCAAAAGCGACTTTAGGGTCGTGAACATGAAATTGTATTTGAATATATTATTTGAATATACATGTATATAGATATACACACACTTTTTTTTTTAGAGTTTATAGAGCTCGGCTGAATAAATAAATATCTTGCACATTAACATAATTAACTCGCATGTTGACATAAATAAGTCGCATGTTGTCATAATTATGATGCATCTTGCATCTATGATATCGGACTACGGCACTAGTAAGTCATTTTACCAATATCAAAATCAAAATCTCTAAAAGGATGTGTAACTTGCATATCAACATACTTATCTTGCATGTCGACATAATTATCATGCATGTTGACATAATCTTCTTGCATGTTGTCATATTTATCTTGCATGTAGGGGGCAGAAATATGCCACCATAGCACGCGTATCTGGGCGAATTCAATACAGGGCGAAAAGGCTTGCAAGTGTAAAAGGGCGAAAATTACATTAGGCGAAAATAACCCTGTATACTATATCTCTATATTTTTCATCTAAGACACACATAAATATAATTTGATTTATTTCATCATGAACCGTAGTTATAACTACACTTAGTAAGTAGATGTTAAACTTTTTGTAGATCCGAGTTTATGCCTGTGTCTGGTACATCGATCACAGACTTGTTTATTTACTGTCGTAAACAAAATATAAAGAATTTTGTGACTTGGAAAGTAAAATATTTGTCTTACCTCATTAATATTTGAACAACCCTGTAAGGAAAATAATGATGTAATATACAATGGACAAAATCTTTTCTTCTACTTTTAAAGGTCTTGGAACCTTCTGTTTGAAAAAAAACCCCTTAATCATAATGACATAAATGGTATTTCAAACAGGCAGCATTAAAAAAATTTGTGTTGCTGGCAAACAATGACTGACTGTGTCATAAACTTACATACCAGGGTACCTGGAAAAAAAGAGAAGATATAGAAAACATATGAATTGTTGATTTCTTAATTGCTTTATATAGATTAAAAACTGCTTACAATTAAACATTACCCATTGTAAGAATATTCTCAATTATGTAAGTACAAACTTAACGAATAAATCTTGATTTAGCACAATTTAAGAGACCAATTAAAATGAATGAATGTTGGTTGAACAAAGTTTATATGATACAATATATTTATTTATGAGCTGGTAAATATATGTTGTTTTCAAAGTTAAGAGTGAGTTTTATAACAACCATGAAAAGACTGTAGTTTTACGAGAACAACATATTATATGTATACAGTAAAACTCGATTATAGCGAAGTCCTAGGGAACAATGGATTTACTTCGTTATATCCGTAATTCGTTATATCCGTATTAAGAATTCGTAATAATAACTAAGGTGAATTCACTATATACATTATTTCTTTCAACGAATGAGGCTTAAAAATATATTACCTATATTGATAATATCTTTATCAATTGGATTGTGGATTGAAAAAGTTATATGAAAATAAATTCATTCAAAGTATTATGTTGAATGGCAGTGCGAAATTTTTAATTTGTAAAGAAATTTGTTATAAAAGTGTTAAATTTCGTTATTATTCAAATCAACAGGACACAAAATCAGTTCGCTTTATCCGTTAATTCGTTATATCCGAATTCGTTATAACCGTAAAATTTGACAAGAAAATTGGCAAGAAAAAGCAAATTTGATAAGAATTTTAAATTTACCAGGACTAAAAAGAACTTCGCTATATCCGAAAATTCGCTATATCCGTGATCGTACTAAACGAGTTTTACTGTCCATATGCCTCTCTCTTCGTCTGGCTACTAAGACATCTTTCTAAATAACAAACTATCACGAACAAGGTGATCAGATAAATGCTTTACACCACGCTGTATGTAGAGACTGATTTACACCACGCTGCATATAGAGAATGATTTACACCAGGCTGTATATAGAGAATGATTTACACCAGGCTGTATATAGAGAATGCTTTACACCACGCTGTTTATAGAAAAAGCTTTACACCACGCTGTATATAGAGAATGATATACACCACTCTAAAAAGAGAGAATGATTAATACTATGTTGTATATACAGAAGTCTTTACACCACGCTGGATATAGAGAATGCTTTCCACCACGCTGTATATACAGAATGATTTACACAAGGCTGTATATAGAGAAAGATTTACACCACGCTATATACAGAATGATTTACACCATGCTGTATATACAGAATGATTTAACTTCTAGCTGTATATACAGAATGATATATACCACTCTGAATAAAGAGAATGATTTACCCTATGTTGTATATACAGAAGTCTTTACACCATACTGTATATACAGAATGATTTACACCATACTTTATACAGAGAATGCTTTACACCACGCTGTAAATAGAGAATGATTTACACCATGCTGTATACAATATGCTTTACACCACGCTGTATATAGAGAATGATATACACCACTCTAAAAAGAGAGAATGATTAATACTATGTTGTATATACAGAAGTCTTTACACCACGCTGGATATAGAGAATGCTTTCCACCACGCTGTATATACAGAATGATTTACACAAGGCTGTATATAGAGAAAGATTTACACCACGCTATATACAGAATTATTTACACCATGCTGTATATACAGAATGATTTAACTTCTAGCTGTATATACAGAATGATATATACCACTCTGAATAAAGAGAATGATTTACCCTATGTTGAATATACAGAAGTCTTTACACCATACTGTATATACAGAATGATTTACACCATACTTTATACAGAGAATGCTTTACACCACGCTGTAAATAGAGAATGATTTACGCCATGCTGTATACAATATGCTTTAAACCACGCTGTAAATAGAGAATGCTTTACTCCATGCTGTATATAGAGAATGATTTACACTACGTTGTTTATAGAGAATGCTTTACTCCTCGCTGTAAATACAAAATGAATTACACCACGCTGTATACAAAATGCTTTACACCATGCTGTATATAAAGAATGCTTTACACAATGCTGTATATAGAGAATGATTTACACTACACTGTATATAGAGAATGCTTTACTCCTCGCTGTTAATACAGAATGATTTACACTACGCTGTATATAAAGAATGCTTTACACCATGCTGTATAAAATATGTTTTACACCACACTGTAAATACAGTATAATTAACATCAGTCTGTATAAAGAGAATGATTTACACCACGCTGTATATAGAGAATGATTAGACCACTTTGTATAAAGACAATGATTTACACCATGTTGTATATACAGAAGTCTTTAAACCACGCTGTATAAGAGAAATCTTTACACCAATCAGTATATAGAGAATGATTTACACCATGCTGTATATACAGAATGATATACACTATGCTGTATATACAGAATGCTTTACACCATGCTGTAAACAATATGCTTTACACCATGGTGTATATTCAAAATGATTTACACAAGGCTGATTAAATAGAATGGTTTACTCCACACGGTATATACAATTTGCTTTACACCATGCTGTAAATAGAGAGTGATATACACCACACTGTATATACAGATTGATTTACACCACGCTGTACACAGTATGCTTTACACATTGCTGTATATAAAGAATGCTTTACACCATGCTGTATATACAGAATGATTTACACACCGCTGTATATAGAGAATGATATTGACCACTCTGTAAATAGAGAATGCTTAACACCACGCTGTATATACAGAATGTTTAAAACCATGCTGTATATAAAAAATGCTTTACACCATGCTATTTAAATATGCTTTACACAACGTTGTTTATACAGAATGCTTTTCACCACGCTGTATATAGAGAATGTTTTTCACCATGCTGTATATAAAGAATGCTTTACACCACACTGTATATACAAAATGCTTTACACCATGCTGTATGCAATATGCTTTACACAACGCTGTTTATACAGAATGCTTTTCACCACGCTGTACATGTATATACAAAATGCTTTACATCATGCTATATACAATATGCTTTACACAACGCTGTTTATAGAGAATGATTTATACCACGCTGTATATGCAGAATGCTTTACACCATGCTGTATATACAGAATGATTTACACCATGCTGTATACAAAATGCTTTACATCTCGCTGTATACAGAGAATGCTTTCTTTCCTCACGAAACCTGATGGGATTCCTAGAATGTAATCTGTAATTTATTCAGCAAATTGGAACACAT
This sequence comes from Magallana angulata, assembly GCF_025612915.1. Taxonomy (NCBI): domain Eukaryota; kingdom Metazoa; phylum Mollusca; class Bivalvia; order Ostreida; family Ostreidae; genus Magallana; species Magallana angulata. Next base: position 50,296,269 of record NC_069112.1, read on the forward strand.
ATAAATTTTAGAGTATCATATACTGGTATACAATTTAGAAGTGTTTGTGTTAAGTTAATAACGGAAGCTTAAATGCATTATATTTACCTGCTTCTGATGAACACCATATATGTATCCCAGTTAAAGAACTTTACAGGAACTGCCATCCTCAGTCCACAGTCCACTCATGGTAGAGGAATAGTTATTGTCTGCATTGAAAATAAGATTTTTTTCACATAAAATAGAAAATCTATTATGATAGTATAGACTGTCTCAGTATGGACCCTGACCTACATGTATCAATATTCATATTTACTTTTGTAAGCAAATTTATGTATATATGAATAACTTAAAAGCTCTTAGGTGATGTTGCTGTGAATAAAAAAAAACTCACATATGATTACCAAGTTTCTCACGCCTTTCATTATAAACCATACTGTCCTGCATCAAATCTGCCCTATAAACAGAATCCCATAGTACGGTACCTGTTGCAGGGAGGTGATCTATAGTACGGTACCTGTTGCAGGGAGGTGATCTATAGTACTGTACCTTTTGCAGGGAGGTGATCTATAGTACTGTACCTGTTGTAGGGAGGTGATCTATAGTACGGTACCTGTTGCAGGGAGGTGATCTATAGTACTGTACCTGTTGCAGGGAGGTGATCTATATATAGTACGGTACCTGTTGCAGGGAGGTGATCTATAGAACGGTACCTGTTGCAGGGCGGTGATCTATAGTACGGTACCTGTTGCAGGGAGGTGATCTATAGAACGGAACCTGTTGTAAGGAGGTGATCTATAGTATGGTACCTGTTGTAGGGAGGTGATCTATAGTACTGTACCTGTTGCAGGGCAGTGATCTATAGTACTGTACCTGTTGCAGGGAGGTGATCTATAGTACTGTACCTGTTGTAGGGAGGTGATCTATAGTACGGTACCTGTTGCAGGGAGGTGATCTATATATAGTACGGTACCTGTTGCAGGGCTGTGATCTATAGTACGGTACCTGTTGTAGGGAGATGATCTATAGAACGGTACCTGTTGCAGGGCGGTGATCTATAAAGTGCGGTACCTGAGGCAGGGAGGGGTACCTGAAGCAGGGAGGTGGTCTACAGTACGGTACCTGTTGAAGGGCGGTGATATATAAAGTACGGTACCTGAAACAGGGCGGTGATTTATAGTACTGTACCTGTTGCAGGGAGGTGATCTATTGCACGGTACCTGTTGTAGTGAGGTTGTCTATATATAGTATGGTACCTATTGCAGAGCGGTGATCTATTAAGTAGGGTACCTGAAGCAGGGAGGTGGTTAATGGTGGGTACCTGATTCAGGGCGGTGATCTATAGAACGGTACCTGTTGTAGGGCGGTGATCTATAGAACTGTACCTGTTGCAAGGAGATGATCTATAGTACGGTACCTGTTGCAGGGAGGTGATCTATAGAACGGTGCTGTTGTAGGGCGGTGATCTATAAAGTACGGTACCTGAAGCAGGGAGGTGGTCAATAGTACGGTACCTGATTCAGGGCGGTGATCTATAAAGTACGGTACCTGAAGCAGGGAGGTGGTCAATAGTTCGGTACCTGATTCAGGTCGGTGATCTATAGTACGATACCTGTTGCAGGGCGGTGATCTATAGCACGAATCGTGTTGTAGGGAGGTGGTCTATATAAAGTACGGTACCTGTTGTAGGGAGGTGATCTATAGAACGGTACCTGTTGTAGGGAGGTGATCTATAGTACTGTACCTGTTGCAGGGAGGTGATCTATAGTACGGTACCTGTTGCAGGGAGGTGATCTATAGAACGGTACCTGTTGCAGGGCGGTGATCTATAGTACGGTACCTGTTGCAGGGCGGTGATCTATAGCACGAATCGTGTTGTAGGGAGGTGGTCTATATAAAGTACGGTACCTGTTGTAGGGAGGTGATCTATAGAACGGTACCTGTTGTAGGGAGGTGATCTATAGTACTGTACCTGTTGCAGGGAGGTGATCTATAGTACGGTACCTGTTGCAGGGAGGTGATCTATAGAACGGTACCTGTTGCAGGGCGGTGATCTATAGTACGGTACCTGTTGCAGGGAGGTGATCTATAGAACGGTACCTGTTGTAAGGAGGTGATCTATAGTATGGTACCTGTTGTAGGGAGGTGATCTATAGTACGGTACCTGTTGTAGGGAGGTGATCTATAGTACTGTACCTGTTGCAGGGCAGTGATCTATAGTACTGTACCTGTTGCAGGGAGGTGATCTATAGTACTGTACCTGTTGTAGGGAGGTGATCTATAGTACGGTACCTGTTGCAGGGAGGTGATCTATATATAGTACGGTACCTGTTGCAGGGCTGTGATCTATAGTACGGTACCTGTTGTAGGGAGATGATCTATAGAACGGTACCTGTTGCAGGGCGGTGATCTATAAAGTGCGGTACCTGAGGCAGGGAGGGGTACCTGAAGCAGGGAGGTGGTACACAGTACGGTACCTGTTGAAGGGCGGTGATATATAAAGTACGGTACCTGAAACAGGGCGGTGATTTATAGTACTGTACCTGTTGCAGGGAGGTGATCTATTGCACGGTACCTGTTGTAGTGAGGTTGTCTATATATAGTATGGTACCTATTGCAGAGCGGTGATCTATTAAGTAGGGTACCTGAAGCAGGGAGGTGGTTAATGGTGGGTACCTGATTCAGGGCGGTGATCTATAGAACGGTACCTGTTGTAGGGCGGTGATCTATAGAACTGTACCTGTTGCAAGGAGATGATCTATAGTACGGTACCTGTTGCAGGGAGGTGATCTATAGAACGGTCCTGTTGTAGGGCGGTGATCTATAAAGTACGGTACCTGAAGCAGGGAGGTGGTCAATAGTACGGTACCTGATTCAGGGCGGTGATCTATAAAGTACGGTACCTGAAGCAGGGAGGTGGTCAATAGTTCGGTACCTGATTCAGGTCGGTGATCTATAGTACGATACCTGTTGCAGGGCGGTGATCTATAGCACGAATCGTGTTGTAGGGAGGTGGTCTATATAAAGTACGGTACCTGTTGTAGGGAGGTGATCTATAGAACGGTACCTGTTGTAGGGAGGTGATTTATAGTACTGTACCTGTTGCAGGGAGGTGATCTATAGTACTGTACCTGTTGTAAGGAGGTGATCTATAGTACGGTACATGTACCTGATTCAGGGCGGTGATCTATAGTACGGGACCTGTTTGGCAGTGATCTATAGCACGGAACGTGTTGTAGGGAGGTGATCTATAGTACGGTACCTGTTGCAGGGCGGTGATCTATAGCACGGAACGTGTTGTAGGGAGGTGATCTATAGTACGGTACCTGTTGCAGGGAGGTGATCTATAGTACGGTACCTGTTGCAGGGAGGTGATCTATAGTACGGTACCTGTTGAAGGGAGGTGATCTATAGTACGGTACCTGTTGTAGGGAGGTGATCTATAGTACTGTACCTGTTGCAGGGCGGTGATCTATAGAACGGTACCTGTTGCAGGGAGGTGATCTATAGTACTGTACCTGTTGCAGGGCAGTGATCTATAGTACTGTACCTGTTGTAGGGAGGTGATCTATAGTACTGTACCTGTTGTAGGGAGGTGATCTATAGTACTGTACCTGTTGCAGGGAGGTGATCTATAGTACTGTACCTGTTGCAGGGAGGTGATCTATAGTACTGTACCTGTTGTAGGGAGGTGATCTATAGTACTGTACCTGTTGTAGGGAGGTGATCTATAGTACTGTACCTGTTGCAGGGCGGTGATCTATAGAACGGTACCTGTTGCAGGGCGGTGATCTATAGTACTGTACCTGTTGTAGGGAGGTGATCTATAGTACTGTACCTGTTGTAGGGAGGTGATCTATAGTACTGTACCTGTTGCAGGGAGGTGATCTATAGTACTGTACCTGTTGTAGGGAGGTGATCTATAGTACTGTACCTGTTGTAGGGAGGTGATCTATAGTACGGTACCTGTTGCAGGGAGGTGATCTATAGTACTGTACCTGTTGTAGGGAGGTGATCTATAGTACTGTACCTGTTGCAGGGAGGTGATCTATATATAGTACTGTACCTGTTGTAGGGAGGTGATCTATAGTACTGTACCTGTTGCAGGGCGGTGATCTATAGAACGGTAACTGTTGCAGGGAGGTGATCTATAGTACTGTACCTGTTGCAGGGCAGTGATCTATAGTACTGTACCTGTTGCAGGGAGGTGATCTATAGTACTGTACCTGTTGTAGGGAGGTGATCTATAGTACTGTACCTGTTGTAGGGAGGTGATCTATAGTACGGTACCTGTTGCAGGGAGGTGATCTATATATAGTACGGTACCTGTTGCAGGGCTGTGATCTATAGTACGGTACCTGTTGTAGGGAGATGATCTATAGAACGGTACCTGTTGCAGGGCGGTGATCTATAAAGTGCGGTACCTGAGGCAGGGAGGGGTACCTGAAGCAGGGAGGTGGTCTACAGTACTGTACCTGTTGCAGGGAGGTGATCTATTGCACGGTACCTGTTGCAGTGAGGTTGTCTATATATAGTATGGTACCTATTGCAGAGCGGTGATCTATTAAGTAGGGTACCTGAAGCAGGGAGGTGGTTAATGGTGGGTACCTGATTCAGGGCGGTGATCTATAGAACGGTACCTGTTGTAGGGCGGTGATCTATAGAACTGTACCTGTTGCAAGGAGATGATCTATAGTACGGTACCTGTTGCAGGGAGGTGATCTATAGAACGGTCCTGTTGTAGGGCGGTGATCTATAAATCTGTACCTGTTGCAAGGAGATGATCTATAGTACGGTACCTGTTGCAGGGCGGTGATCTATAAAGTACGGTACCTGAAGCAGGGAGGTGGTCAATAGTTCGGTACCTGATTCAGGGCGGTGATCTATAAAGTACGGTACCTGTAGCAGGGAGGTGGTCAATAGTTCGGTACCTGATTCAGGTCGGTGATCTATAGTACGATACCTGTTGCAGGGCGGTGATCTATAGTACGGTACCTGTTTGGCAGTGATCTATAGCACGGAACGTGTTGTAGGGAGGTGATCTATAGTACGGTACCTGTTGCAGGGCGGTGATCTATAGCACGGAACATGTTGTAGGGAGGTGATCTATAGTACGGTACCTGTTGCAGGGAGGTGATCTATAGTACGGTACCTGTTGCAGGGAGGTGATCTATAGTACGGTACCTGTTGTAGGGAGGTGATCTATAGTACTGTACCTGTTGCAGGGAGGTGATCTATAGTACGGTACCTATTGTAGGGAGGTGATCTATAGTACGGTACATGTTGCAGGGAGGTGATCTATAGTACGGTAACTGATTCAGGGCGGTGATCTATAGTACGGTACCTGTTGGGCGGTGATCTATAGCACGGAACGTGTTGTAGGGAGGTGATCTATAGTACGGTACCTTTTGCAGGGCGGTGATCTATAGCACGGAACGTGTTGTAGGGAGGTGATATATAGTACGGTACCTGTTGCAGGGCGGTGATCTATAGCACGGAACGTGTTGCAGGGAGGTGATCTATAGTACGGTACCTGTTGCAGGGCGGTGATCTATAGCACGGAACGTGTTGTAGGGAGGTGATCTATAGTACTGTACCTGTTGCAGGGAGGTGATCTATAGTACGGTACCTGTTGCAGGGAGGTGATCTATAGCACGGAATGTGTTGTAGGGAGGTGATCTATAGTACGGTACCTGTTGTATGGAGGTGATCTATAGTACGGTACCTGTTTCAGGGAGGTGATCTATAGTACGGTACCTGTTGCAGGGAGGTGATCTTTAGCACGGAATGTGTTGTAGGGAGGTGATCTATAGCACGGAATGTGTTGTAGGGAGGTGATCTATAGTACGGTACCTGTTGTATGGAGGTGATCTATAGTACGGTACCTGTTGCAGGGAGGTGATCTATAGTACGGTACCTGTTGCAGGAAGATGATCTATAGCACTGAATGTGTTGTAGGGAGGTGATCTATAGTACGGTACCTGTTGTATGGAGGTGATCTATAGAACGGTACCTGTTGCAGGGAGGTGATCTATAGTACTGTACCTGTTGTAGGGAGGTGATCTATAGTACTGTACCTGTTGCAGGGAGGTGATCTATAGTACGGTAACTGTTGCAGGGCGGTGATCTATAGTACGGTACCTGTTGCAGGGAGGTGTTCTATAGTACGGTACCTGTTGCAGGGCGGTGATCTATAGTACGGTACCTTTTGCAGGGATGTGATCTATAGTACGGTACCTGTTGCAGGGAGGTGATCTATATATAGTACGGTACCTGTTGCAGGGAGGTGATCTATATATATTACGGTGCATGTTGCAAGAGGGTGATCTATATATAGTACGTTACCTTTTGTAGGGCGGTGATCTATAGTACGGTACCTGTTGCAGGGCGGTGATCTATAGTACTGTACCTTTTGCAGGGAGGTGATCTATATATATTACGGTGCATGTTGCAAGAGGGTGATCTATATATAGTACGTTACCTTTTGTAGGGCGGTGATCTATAGTACGGTTCCTGTTGCAGGGAGGTGATCTATAGTACTGTACATGTTGCAGGGCGGTGATCTATAGTACGGTACCTGTTGCAGGAAGGTGATCTATAGTACTGTACCTGTTGCAGGGAGGTGATCTATAGTACTGTACATGTTGCAGGGAGGTGATCTATAGTACGGTACCTGTTGTAGGGAGGTGATCTATAGTACGGTACCTATTGCAGGGAGGTGATCTATAGTACGGTACCTATTGCAGGGAGGTGATCTATTGTATGCATGGTACCTGTTGCAGAGCGGTGATCTATTGCACGGTACCTTTTTTAAGTGTGTTGTCTATTGTACGGTACCTGATGAAGGGCGGTGATCTATTATAATAGCACGGTAGAACATTAAATAACTCAAAAATATCTTCTTTGTCAAGCACTTTATCAAAACCTAAAAATAATAAATGTTATAATAATATTTTGTCGGTCCCAAGTCTGAAAAAGTAAGGATTTTCCCCCTAGATTGTTTTCTTTGGTATGCGGTTAAGAAAACCTTTTGTAAACATCTCAAACAAACACCAGTATACTATCCGCACGCTAGATTGACGTTCCGCCTTCTTATTCAAATAAAACAATGACCTACAATTTTACTTATTGATAAGTTATGTTTATGATGAATGTATTATTGACAATTTTTTTTAATGTTTCCAAACCGGCTTGAAACTTTTTTTTAAGGATAAATTTCAATTTCAATTTCGGTGTTCAAAAGGGGCAAGATCGTAGTGTTTAGAAAATTTCCTCTTTTGCAATGTAATCTACTGATACACTTTACAATTATACGTTTTTATAACTGACAGTTGGCTAATGGAAATTAAAACCGGAGATCGGGTTTAAAAAAAACATAAAAGGATACACATTCTGTTACCATACTTTTTTTCCCTCTAGATTAACATGTAGATTTGAAATATATACGATTGAAATGCTTATCCATTACAGAACTAATATGTGTACGAGTTAATATGTAACAGTTTGTAAGCGAGATGACTCATACAAGCACATGGAAAGATAACTCCTGCCTGCCTCCCTGAAGGTGGTACCGGATAGTCACAATTAATCCCAACTCTACCCCTGGGGATCATGACTTTCACAACTCTGAATCTACACTACCTGAGGATGCTTCAACACATTGTCAAGTGTAAGCTTTCCTGACCGATGATTTACTCTATATGTCCCTAAGTAAAACTTCGACCCCCCCCCCATTGTGGCCTCATCCTAACCCTAGGGATCATGGTTTTCACAATTCTGAATTTACACTACCGGAAGATGCTTCTACACAAGTTTCAGCTTTCCTGGCTGATTAATTTCTGAGCAGAAGATTCTTAAAGACTAACTCATTCCTATGTAAAACTTCGACCCCCCCCCCCCCCCCCCCCCATTGGACCCCATCCTAACCCTGGGGATCATGATTTTCACAACTTTGAATTTACACTACCTGAGGATTCTTCCACACAAGTTTCAGCTTTCCTGGCTGATTAGTTTCTGAGAAGAAGATTTTTTAAAAGATTTACTCTATATATTCCTATGTAAAACTTCGACCCCCCATTGTGGCACCACCCTACTCCAAGGGATCATGATTTTCACAACTTTGAATTTACACTACCTAATGATGCTTTCACACAAGTTTCAGCTTTCCTGGCTGATTAAATTCTGAGCAGAAGATTCTTAAAGATTAACTCATTCCTATGTAAAACTTCGACCCCCCCCCCCATTGGACCCCATCCTAACCCTGGGGATCATGATTTTCCCAACTTTGAATTTACACTACCTGAGGATGCTTCCACACAAGTTTCAGCTTTCCTGGTTGATTAGTTTCTGAGAAGAAGATTTTTTTTAAAGATTTACTCTATATATTTCTATGTAAAACTTCGACCCCCCCATTGTGGCACCACCCTCATGCGCGGATCTAGAGGGGGGGTGGGGGGGGTCCCGACCCCCCCCCCCCCTGGAAAATGAAAATTTATTAAATTTACATAGTAAAATTATCGCGAAAATATGCCTCGGACCCCCCCCTGGCAAACACAATTATCCTTCGGACCCCCCCTGGAAAAATTTTCTGGATCCGCGCATGACCCTACTCCAAGGGATCATGATTTTCACAACTTTGAATTTACACTACCTAATGATGCTTTCACACAAGTTTCAGCTTTCCTGGCTGAGTCGTTCTTGACAAGAAGATATTTGAAAATTTCTCAAAAATTTTCAATAATTTCTTATTATCTCCCCTTGAAAAAGGATGTTGAAGAATACAATGAATTAAATTATTCACAAATAGGTTTATTCATGAAACATGTACATCCACATCATGCTCTCACGCACAAACATATCATCAGCATTGGGTTTTTTTTTTTTGCATAATCCCCGGATGATACTCTCGAACAATATACACAAAGAACCATAACTCTTACTCACATCATACGTATAGATACATACAGAAACAGTTACTTCCCTTAGATCATATAGATATACTACAATACCCCCCCCCCCCTTTCTCTCCTGGCATAACATTTATATGAGGTTAATGATCAAAATTTTGAGATATGGTGTCTTTTATGATTTTTAAGCATTTCTCAATATTTTTGTACTGTGTGCCATACGATTATCTAAACGAAAAAGCAAGAGAAAACCAACAGAAAATATGCAAAATTATGTTGACTAACAAATAAAATCTTAACTTTAGATATTATAGTACTATCAAAAATATTTCAGTGGAAAACAAAATCTGAAAAATTTAATCCGAATTTCCTCTGCTTTTCTAAAAGTCAAACTGTGTCAGAGCCTTATTCCATAATTTAGTAAAAATATCGATTGTTATGTCAATAATAGTTCATTTCATCAATACTTTTTGTATTTAAAACAAATTTTACTCATTAAATTTAACTTTTTAACAATCCGGATTTCTCATTCTTATTAAAGATTACTGTCAAATTTTTCTGAAAAACATTCACAATTTTTAAACAGTTAGTAATCAGTCACAGTTCACAGTCCATTATAAACAGTTTACAAAATTTACAAAAATAGTCACAGTTCACAGTCCATGATACAATTTATTTCACACGGAAACACACAGACACAGCTCACATTTTAAAGTTCTTAAAATGCATGTTGTGGAACTGTCTTTACACAGGTCGACCTTCTCAAGACTGGCTCTGTTGGTTTTCTTGCGAAAGGTTCCCTCACAGAAGGCTGTCCTTCATCACCTGTATCAGCGGATACAATGATCAGTTCACTGTATCTTACACATCACTTTCGGAAGTTTCCATTTCGTGAAATTTTTCCACAAACTCGCTATTTCTCTTCAATGAGACTCATTTTCAAAAGGACTGATTCTCCTGGCTCTAATTAGTTGCAATCCACTGCACCACGTTTCTCATCAATATACCGTACAGCTTGTTTCACATCCTTATCTCGCATTTCTTCACCAAACACATTTTCTTGTAGATTCTCTACTTGCGGTAATTTTGTTCTCAGTTTTTGGCGGAACATCAAATCTGCAGGCAATACCCCAGTTGTACTGTGTGGAGTTGTTCGGTATGCAAATAAGTATTATAATAGTTGGTATATTTTAAATAATTCAAATGAAGAGTTACACGACTGTACATTTATGAATATGTAAATATATTTTAATTAATTAATAATATACAAAGCTATGTGTCAATTAATATTGACCAGCAATAATGTATGTATCATTTTATCAACATTGTGTATATACATTGAATAAAAATAATAATTAATTAAATAATAAAATAAAAGATTTCAATAAATAATTCATTAATAACTAAACCTTTTGATCCACCACTGATACTCTCAGTGCACCTGTAAGAGGGTACCTGAGTAGTATTTAAGCTTTATTTATTCCTTAAATTTCATTGGTTAAAACTTTTACCTCCAAAACTTTGACCTAAGACAAAGACATTTAGTCAGCTACTGCCAATCTAGACTGACTTGAAATTTGTGCATGATCTAGATCTGGCTTTAGTTATATTATAAGAGACTGAGCAGAACCCATAATTATGTAAGTACTAACTTTTCTCTTCTAATTAACAAGTTGTAAATTAACCATCTCATAATTTATTCTGAGTTATCAAACTAAATTCAATGTATAAAGTGTGAAAGATATTAGAGTGAATGTGTTTTTTTTAAATTACAGTCATAGCTAGTACTTCATACTCATACAGTAGATTCAGTAATTTTAAAAGACTGAAAGCTCTGTTCCATAAACAGGTACTTATTCTTTGTCATAAATATATGCTTAATTTTATACTTTTTACAGGAATATATAATTGAAATATGAATGTTCAATACTGATAATGATGATGGATCTGAATTAAGTGTTTTATAAAATGCTGTGACAAGGGGAATAACTCTGTCTTATTTATAGCATTTATAAATCATGTATTTTTATGACTTCTGAAATCAATTATAAATATTATGTGCATTGAAAATATGAAATTGAATTATATTTATGTATATTTACAGGGTGATTTATTGTGATAATATAATCAATCATATATCAACGAACCCGCAGGTGTCTGTCTATACTCATTACATAGGACCCCAGTGTTACAGGTGTCTGTTATATACTCATTACATAGGACCCCTGTTACAGGTGTCTGTTATATACTCATTACATAGGACCCCTGTTACAGGTGTCTGTTATATACTCATTACATAGGACCCCTGTTACAGGTGTCTGTTATATACTCATTACATAGGACCCCTGTTACAGGTGTCTGTTATATACTCATTACATAGGACCCCTGTTACAGGTGTCTGTTATATACTCATTACATAGGACCCCTGTTACAGGTGTCTGTTATATACTCATTACATAGGACCCCTGTTACAGGTGTCTGTTATATACTCATTACATAGGACCCCTGTTACAGGTGTCTGTTATATACTCATTACATAGGACACCTGTTACAGGTGTCTGTTATATACTCATTACATAGGACCCCTGTTACAGGTGTCTGTTATATACTCATTACATAGGACCCCTGTTACAGGTGTCTGTTATATACTCATTACATAGGACCCCTGTTACAGGTGTCTGTTATATACTCATTACATAGGCACCTGACACCTGTTACAGTATTTCTGGATTTCTTTCTTCCAATCCTTAGATTCTGCTTGTGCAATTCTAATCCTTTTCATCAATGACCGGTTTTGATGTTCAACCTCCCCGTTTGCAGCCGGATGTAATAGTGTAATTGCTCTGTGCTTGATACAGTTATATCTGTCAAATAATCCTCAAATAACTTGAATTGTGGTCCATTATCAGATAATTTGATATGGAATTCAGTGTCTACAAAACATTCCCTCTAGAGCATCAGTGATTTTCTCACTTGTAATGTCTTTGGTAATTTCAATTTCATAATAACGGCTAAAGTAGTCCACTACAACCAACACACATTGTCCTGATGTTAATGGTCCCAGTAAGTCAATTGCCAATTCTTGCCACAGTCCCGTCTGTGAACTAGGTGTTGGACTGATATTTGGCTCCGGTTTTGGATATGCACTAGTCATCTGACATCCATGACATGATTTCACGTACTTTTCCACTTCTTTGTCCATACCAGGCCACCAAACTTTCGTTCGCAGTTGTTGTTTTGTTGCAACAGTGCAATTTTAAGTCCCTGGTGTGCTAACTGAACACACTAAGTACTGTGTTTTCTCAAACTTCTTGGAATCACAATCCTAGATCGATCGATCCATGTAACACAAGGTTACTGATCTAACAGAACAAAATTCATCAGTCAACACAAGGTTTTTCCTATTTCCCTTCTTTGATGAATCTACGAATTCTGACCAGTTCTTCATCCCTCTTTGAAACTTCTTCTACTTCCTAAGTAGACAATGCTTGAGGCGTAGCTTCCCTCGCTATAAATTTCACATATTGTTCAGTCTCCACAGAGTTACTGTTTTCCACAGGTTAATTTGTTTTCCATTAAACGTGACAATGCATCTGCAATATTCTGATGTCCAAGTAAGTAACGCACTTTGAAATTATATGCCATAAGTTTCAACAACCAGCATTCATTCAATTTTTGCATTTGGTCAAATGCAACATACATACAGAAACAGTTATTTCCCTTGGATCATATAAATATAATTTAATTTTGGTTGTAATGCCTTATTTGATTGGCTGATACAGATGGAGGGACATGTATTATTCTGTATAACATACCTTGGTATGGGGACACACCCACTTGACAACCTCCATCCGGAACTACTTTTTTTTTTTATACATGTAAACCTTACATGTACATGTACATTTGCATGCATGTGTATATAATAGTAAATAAATAGAATATGTCATTGACCAAGTTTATCTCTTTTCAATTGCATACCATAAATTTAAAAAAAATATGCTCCAACCTTTCCAAATTGAACAAATTAAAAGTGATTTAAAAATATCTCACAAATGGAACTGAAACAACTTCAAGGCAGATAAAATTGAATTTCTATGAAAAGCAACACAAAACTTGAGGGGGAGTTGAATCTTTTTCAAGGTACATGTATGAAAAGAATGAATAAACAAATATCAATAAATTTTATACCATAGTATAAATAAGTGCCTTATTTACCAAAACACCAAATTTTAACCCAGAATGGGAATTGCACCCAAATCTCTCTTTTCAGAGCGCTTTACTTTTAAGCTATCTAGGTTTATGGTGGTATTTTGGTGTGATTTTAATATTCTTAAAAACATTTGGCGAGCAGATCTCCATCTGATTGAGCTAGCTATCCCCCCCTCCCCCCATTACTATAGACTGTTAACAGGTTAAATAATCGATGTCGGGATATAAAACATAAATTGTAAATATGAATCCTCTGTTAACAGTTACAATCTTGATGGCTCAGAGAAAACAAATGAGCGAAACTCTTAGTGTACATGACATTGTACTTACTGTAAAGCGGCAAAATACAAACAATCCATTTTCAGCATGCTCCGTCATTTCACACACCCAATATCCAAGTCGATCTCTGAACATAAACTTGACGCATGCTTCATCAAGGGCCTCAAGAGGCCTGTCCCTGCAATCTCCACACTTTAAGTCTAATTCAACTTTAACTTTGAGAAGTAAACTTTGAAGACGCGAACCAGCGTCCAAACACCAAATTCAAATATGGCCGCCACCCATTGCTTCGTTCGGTGTGTTCCCGTTTTGCACACATTTGATAATTGGGTATAGAACAATAGGTGTGAATTGTGTTGTGATAGCAATTATTGTCTGCTTTAAGTCAAAGATTTTACCTGGATTTTTACTTGTGTTTTATCATTCATTCATCAGCGCCATGAACCAAGAAGAATATAAATATTTTGTTGTGTTTTAGTCTAATAACTATCACCATTTTTTTTTTCATTTGATAAAATAAAGATCATATTAATATTTCTAGTCTTAAATTTCCACTCACTTATAAGAAAAATTAAGGATAAGATGATTTGACTTTTATACATTTTTGCCCATTTACTTTAAATATAAAACTATAAAAAAGATGATTTTAGGAAAAATTGCCTGTCCCAATCCAAATGGAAGCTGATTCAGTGGACACATTTATGATAAAGGGGAAAACTACACGGACAGTCATATGGGGTAGTCCGTGTCTCTTTTTACAACTTACATTGTAGATGCAAAATATGTAAAACGCATGCTTATAATTGGTTGTTTGGTATCAACAGAAAGATAATCATAAAAAGAAACAGACCTATATCATAAAATATTTCAATCTTTGAAGTAGCAGCCTTGACAGTAGATCACCGCTTTAGTATATTGCGGGTTCACTTTTCTGGTTTTTCAAATCAGTAGCTCAAAAAATTCCGACAAAAATGATATTTAAATATTGATTCGATATACCTCAAACTGAAGATGGCTGAAAATGTATGAATTATACATATAGGTCTACATTTGATAGGTTTTGTGAAAATATCTTAACAAATAGTTTTGAAGCATAAATTATAAAATTGCCGATTTATCATCATACCATCATCCACTTTGTCTATTAACTTCAATTATTCAAACCACAGCATAAATGAAAAATATTTACCAGCGTTTTCACTGGACACATTTCCTGCATTTATGTAAGCAAAAGCAATAAATAAATTTTATAAACATATGAATTTTTTTCTTCAAACTTGTAGCTTGTACATGTACTTCCTAAAGGCAGGAAGTTATACAAAAGAACTACATACACAAGATTTTTGCAATAGTCTGTTTTGTGTAAAGAAAATAAATGAAATTGTTCGTGACCAAATCGATGTTTGGAATTAAATTCCAGAACATGGATGTCAATTATTATGTAAATGTGCTTTTATGCAAGTTATATTGTAACATAAAATAAATGTAAATATCATTGCGAGTAGATACTTTTATTTATTTCATTGTCAATTGCCGTTAAAGGATCTGTGATATAGACTATAGCAATTAAGCAATTATCTCACCTGGTCAAATTCCCGTTTAGCACACATTTTTCGATACATAATTTTCAAATGTGTGCTAAACGGGAACAAACCCTTCGTTCTAATCTGGGTCAACTGTTACTAACGATGTTGTACTAATGCGCGATAGTTTAAAATGTCATTTACGATTAAAACAAAAGCATGAAAATGGTATGGAGAGTTTGTTTTGTTTTCTGTATTAAATTATAAGGAATGAATTTAATTTTGACGTATGTTATACGATATAACATACGTCAAAATTAAATTCATTCCTTAAATGCTAAAGGCATGGTCCTTAATTTTCACAACTTTGAATCCTCTTTGCGTAAGGGTGCTTTGTGCCAAGTTTGGTTGAAATTGGCCCAGTGGTTCTTGAGAAGATGTTGAAAATATGGAAAGTTTATGGACATACAGACACTTAGGCGGACAACGGACAAAATGGGATCAGAAAAGCTCACTTGTGCTTTCAGGTGAGCTAAAAATGTAATACCTATGTTATACCTATACAGATTCAATTCATTAACTTAACAATTAGAAAAATATAACAATATTGAACCTGTACAGGTTGTTGTTACATTTGACATTTATGAGAAATTCAATACAGACCGTAATCTAATTTAAGAACCATAGCATTGCAGAATTTCATCAGAGAACAAGCAGAGAACAATAAATTAAGGTTTACCCTGGCTTTGTCGATCTGTAGGCTGTTGTCTGAGGAGTAAATGATGGGACTGTTAGGGCGGCTGGTTTTGATGAAGCAGACCCCGGGGGGTGTTAGCTGCCAGCTCAACGTCTTCTCCGTGGACACGTACAGGTAGAACACTGTGGACACGTACAGGTAGAACACCGTGGACACATACAGGTAGAACACCGTGGACACGTACAGGTAGAACACCGTGGACACGTACAGGTAGAACACAGTGAACACGTACAGGTAGAACACCGTGGACACGTACAGGTAGAACACCGTGGACACGTACAGGTAGAACACCGTGGACACGTACAGGTAGAACACCGTGGACACATACAGGTAGAACACCGTGGACATGTACAGGTAGAACACTGTGGACATGTACAGGTAGAACACTGTGGACACATACAGGTAGAACACTGTGGACATGTACAGGTAGAACACTGTGGACATGTACAGGTAGAACACCGTGGACACGTACAGGTAGAACACTGTGGACACATACAGGTAGAACACCGTGGACACATACAGGTAGAACACCGTGGACATGTACAGGTAGAACACTGTGGACATGTACAGGTAGAACACCGTGGACACGTACAGGTAGAACACCGTGGACACGTACAGGTAGAACACCGTGGACACGTACAGGTAGAACACCGTGGACACGTACAGGTAGAACACCGTGGACACGTACAGGTAGAACACAGTGAACACGTACAGGTAGAACACCGTGGAGCCAGGGATTACTGCGGAACATGGACAGGTCCTCTAGTGCCATCTGGGAGGGACCATCTTCTCCTATGGGGGTCAAGTAAATACCAATCAAGTTACTGTACAGAGATATTTTCACAAAATACATACTAATCAAACAGGATATATTTCAACACAGATGTGTGTTTTGTTTTGGTATACTGTATTCAAAGTGAGGAGGTTAATACCAATAAAATTACAGGGAAATTTTCACCAAAAAAAATATATTAACCTGATTTTCAATTGTGAAATCTGTAGCGATAGAATATATTTTT
Source organism: Magallana angulata (assembly GCF_025612915.1). Classification (NCBI taxonomy): domain Eukaryota; kingdom Metazoa; phylum Mollusca; class Bivalvia; order Ostreida; family Ostreidae; genus Magallana; species Magallana angulata. Next base: position 50,312,941 of record NC_069112.1, read on the forward strand.
AATTAATTGAAAACTGACTTTTATGGTCAGTGAATGGTTTTGCATAATTGTATAATGTTCATATTACTTCAGAAACATATATATATATATATATAATTTCATGGAATCCAGGTTGTTACTTTTACACTAAGCAAACTCGTCCCTCACTTAAAAATTACCAATTGGCACTCCAGAGTGAGAGCCCACAAAGTTGGCATTAGTCTGTGAGATGGCCCCCATTCTGATCTGATCAAAAGCCCTAGCTGGCCCATAAAACTTAGATGAGCTTAATAACTTTTGATCTAAGTCTCACTTTTACAAAAGAAATAGATAGTGGAAAAGTGAGACTTAGATCAAGAGTGAGCTCGTCTAAGTTTTATGGCCCCGGGGCCTGGTCAGGAAGCAGACGAATGTGGAGATGAATGGCATATGGTCCTTCCACGGGTTCCACAGACAATCCCCACCCCAACAAGATTCTGCTCAGTGATGAAGCATCCAATGAACCAGTCAGGGAAGGCTTCCTACGTAAAAGTATTGAAAACATGCAGATGATGCAATATCCAGCATATTATCATTATAACACTTGATGATACAATATCTAGCATAATTGCCATAATACTGACTTCATTTTTTCTTAAATGAGAATATCTACGTATCACAATAAAATCTATACTTCAATTTAAGGTAACCGAAATCTTCCATTTTAAATTTGAAAGATTTTCTTAATAATATTACATAATATGTATCTACTTTTATATTGGTATGAAAGTCTTAATGGTCAGAAACCCCCATTCAGTGGATTATTTGATATCTCATTTCTTATAACTGAGCAAATCAAAGAATATGGACAGTAGGTTTGCAAAATTGGGTGCTAGTCTTGCACCTCATAATTATGAGGAATTAACAGAAATTATGAAAATCTTGACTGACCTTGAACTTGATGGAGAATGTGGAGTTTTTAAATGAAAACCAAGATTAGCAACCCTTTATAAATTCATTATAACAAAATAAGAACACAATTTTGCTAGTATTCAAAATCCCCCAACCCTAAAACCTAACTTTAACAGGGACCTCAAATAGACAGACGAGACGGGGACTCAGGAGAAAAGTAGCTAAGTGAAACCAGCTGTCTCCCTCCCTCTCTCTGCTTGGAGAAAAGTAGCTAGCGAAACCAGTCGTCTCCCTCGTCAAATAAGGACTTACATGGGTTTATATAAGAAAGAGAACAAAGACAACTGTGACAGTCATTAAAGTTATTGGTTAACGTATAAAGTGGGCGTTACCAAAGTAATAGAATTAAATCACATCGGGATTGAAATACTAATAATAATGAATATTAACGAAATCCCGACCTACCACACTTGAATGATCCATAAATTTTCTGTATTGTTAACATTGCTTTCATTACCAAACACAGACGTGAATATTCCAGCCCGAGATCAAATCACACTGAAAATAACAGGTTAAATTATAAAAAATGATGCATTAAAAACGAACTATATTACCTACAAGTTAGGTAAATATTTACGCAGATACACATTCCGCTTACGATTTGTTAACATTGTTTTTATTACCACACACCCTAGCCGATTGCTGAGAACATTTCAGCCCAACATCAAATATCACACAGAAAATAACGGGATCAATTAAAATACAAGTCTGGTTTTAATTAAATATAACTTATATCATAAATACTTTTGTTTCTGTAAAATATGATGCATAAAAACAAATTATATAATTTTGCATAAAAAATAATGTTTTCGCAGGTATACACTCCACGTACGATTTAATATATTCGATATACAGGTAAATATGTTACCTTATTCCTAAGAACTTCGATAGTTACATTATTTTTTCATTTTTAATGCTTATATAAATGATTTACATGTAATATTGGTTAATTTTGATCATCTGATGATGGTTTCGCTAGCTACTTTCCAGTGTCTTTGCCGGGCTTTGAACTCATAACTTCTAGAACCTACGCTCCTGGCAGAGAGCCACCACGGCTCTAACCACTTGCCGACAAATGTGTCATGGTCATGTGGTGGCATCAGGGGGAAAAGAGTTAAGGCCTGGACCTGGACTAATTACCAGTAACTGACAATAATAAAAAAATCCTGGTGCTCTTTCGACACTATAATCTTTTTTTTTATACCTGGAATTCCTTTGTCTTTGAAGGTCGATCTTGGCCAGAATACAGGTGGGTCTGCCCTTGACAGTGAACCCATCAACCACGCTGGTGTTCCAGCTACAGGCAAAATTATGTAAAATTGCAGAACATTTCTTAAATTATCAATGATTATGGTGGAATATGCAGAACATCCTTAAAAATGGATCCCAACCTTTAACTATTTTACAAATCATACAAATATATAGAAGGGAGACAGTGGAAATGGAAGGCAAGCTAAATTTTCTCAAAATGATAAATCCCCCACTGAGAGAACCATTCAATGATTTTCTTTGTGAACCAAATTAAGATATAAATCTGCTTTATTTTACCCAAAAGCCTCAGCTCTCTTCCTTCAGACATCCTTCTCATGCTGCAGGCTGGTGGGCTCGCTCTGACCCAGCCGATTTACGTCAAAGATGGCTCCCAGGTTGTCCAGCTTGTACTGTAGCTGCTGAAGGCCATGGCTTCCCACACAGGCCCCTCGGGCTCAGCACTCTCCCCATCACCGATGACACAAAGCACCGAGAAACTGAAAGGGTATAAACACAAAATCTAAGGGAGAGAGACCCCTCCACATTACTATTACCAATGAGAGTATGGATCGAAGCATGAACACAGAAGAGACTTCATCATGTACATGTATACAGAAAAATTGATTCATTAATAACAGTGTAAAACACATGGTAGCTAAAAAATTACCAAAAAACACATTTGAAGTTATTATAAACAAAAAAGTTTATACATTTGAATAGTGATCTAACATGTACATACTCATGCAGCCTTGTCAAGTAATTTCCCGGTGTAGGCCATGCCACCAGCACAGCTCAGACCCTGACCCAGGGACCCAGTGGCCACATCAACGAAGTTCAGTCTCTGTAAAGAAATCATACATTGTACCAATAGTCTTCAAAGTCTGACCACAACAACAGGGAAAAAGATACCAGTGAATGCCACTACCAATTAGTGTACCGGGTACTCAAGGCATGATTGATCACACATTGACAACAGGACAAAATTTGAGACAAATTTAATGAACTTCTTAAAGACAGTCATTATCCAACACATCATTTTAGCTGTTAAACACGGTTAAGATGGTTAAACAATTTGACCTATATAAATACATATACGAAGTTTAAAAAAAAATATAAAACAGGGAACCAAGAAAAAAGATTTAACGAGGCCAAGTACAGAACGAGTACGCACGCTTTCGCGCAGCGTTTCATTTGTATTGTGACGTCATCTTTTTGCTTGTTTGACGCCATGGCGTGATAGTTTTATCTGCAGATATTCAGCGAAATTTGTTGAAAATGGCTCGTTTAATGCGTAAAATTAATGTTATATTGTGGAATAAACATAACTGTCTCGAAGTATAAGCTATTTTTGGGCTCGGGTCGAAAAAGTGAAGAGGGTTCAGCAGGCCAAACCCTCTGTCACGTTTTCTTAACCCGCCTAAATATAGCTTAATTCATATATTTCAAGACAGTAACCATGTATTTTATATTAATGACCCTTAATATGTGATGTTATATATTTTTTTTATTACTTAAATATGTCTGAAGGCTTTAATAATACTATAAAGATCACCTTTTCCGCCTTTGTCAAATAAAAAATAGCCATTATCTGACAAATCTGGGAAATTGGGCATACAAAAATCAACTTTGATAAGACCCCTGAAACAAACCAGGAGGTAAAAGGTTTTTTTTGTTTGACCATTTGATGCCTTTTAGCAATAACTTTAATATGTAGAACAGAAAAAGAAATCCCTAGGGCAGAAGTTTAAAAAAATGTGCAAAATTGATACATTTCAAGCGAAATCCCATAGGGTCCTATGTTAAAGGTTACCAAACTTTGAGATGACCCCCTAAACAAACGGTGTGGTAAATGTCTTATTTTTTAATCTTAAAATAATAATTATATCAGTAGAAATTCAGGTAAAAAATTTCATTAAAAAATCTAGGGCAGAACTAATTAGACCCGGCCTCGTTAAATGCATTTCAAGAAATGTCTAATTACAGTCTAACCTCATTATCTTAAACTCCACATAACCAACAAAAACGTAAAAATACTACTCACTCACTCACTCACTGTTGGTTGTCCCAAAGATAAACAAGTCCACTTAAGGGTTCCTCATTTATTCAGATGATAAAGGGATTAAAGGATTAAACCCTGTAATATAATAAACAGATATCAGCATAAAAATGATCAATGTTTACAATAAGTTTCAGCATAAAAATATACAATCATATTCAAATACATATTCATGAAATACATTACAGTAACTGCTCAGAGTTCACTAATCAAACTATTTGTAAAGAAGGATAACTCTGACTATAATGCATCATAATTTCAGGGTCAAGAAGAGTTACTGCCCTTGAACACAATTTACAAAAATATAGAAATATGCTCTATTTACACTATATACACTAACACTATATACTATAGTATATACTATATACGAAAACACTATTATATAAATAGTGCCTGTTTGGGAGGGTAACAGTTGAAATTGACACCCCGAGAAAACCATTGTGAATTCTACGGTGAACCATATACGCATAATTTTCGTGCATGTAACAATTTTTAATGTTACCCGTTGCTAAGTGCGTTGCTAACGCTGAGGGTAATAGAAAGAATTGTGAACTGCGTCTAAACCAATCAGATTTCAGTATTTAACATGAAAGTATAACAAAATTATATATCATAACTTACAGGAATGGGATGTCCCTCCAGGTCGGAATCGATCTTACTGAGCTTAAGCAGATCGGACGCAGGAAATAGTCCCACCTCTGCCAAAGCAGCGTAAAGGATGGGGGCGGCATAACCCTGTCAATCATATCAAAGAGTTCATAAATGAACATTATTTTCATGATAGTTGCAAGCCAAAAGTGAGGCCAAAACAGTAATGGCAGATACACACTGTACTGGTACCAAAACGAGGCCCACGGGCCACATCGCTCACCTGAGCAACAATAGCTATGATAAAATCAGCTTCAATTGGAGTCATAATACAAAATATCTGGACAATGTGGAATAATACATGTAGATCCTATACAAAAAAAACTGTTTCCCCCTGGATATTCTTTTATTTATAATCAGGTCCCTTTTCTAACAAGATGATTTTGTGGTCATATTACATTCAGCATTGCAGTTCTCAAAAAGACCCTTAACAATGGTTTCCGCCGTATATTTTTTTTTCGCTAGGTGGCGCGCGTGTAGTAGCAGGTATAAACAAATCTCGTGACTATAGGCTAATTTACTTCGTATCGTAAGACGGTAAGTTGATGTAACTTCAATCTTCAATGCCTCAGTATTGCTGTGTGCCTGGGTGCACGGGATATGGTGGACACAAGTTTCCTCATGACAAATTCCACTCAAAAAAGTGGAGAATAGTGATAAAACGCACTGATCCAAAATCAAAACAACTTTGGAAACCTGGACCTAATGATGTTCTATGTAAGGCTCACTTTGTGCCGTCGGACTTCAAGAGCACTTTATTGGGTTAGTAAAAAATTCAGTGATTTAATTTCGTTTATGTTTAAGGTTTGACATTTCTTATCTTTTTGCTACATTTCAATACATCTGCATAATTAGTTAATTCGAAAAATTAATAAATTAATTGATACGAAATTCCTCAGAAAAACGTCGCACTACATTCCAATGCTTATTAAACATGTTAAACTGATATCAATAGTAAAAGCATTGACACTTATACCACTATCTATTGTCAGAGGAATCTTGGATTTTGTATTTTTAATCAACAATTAAATTTCTTTTGATTATCGGGAAGTACATATGCATGTACAGTAGCATAATACTCTTGCCCAGTCCTCTTACATGGAAAGCTCCATATGTCCCAATGTAATATGCACACTTCACTCACTGTGAATGGAATTGATTTTTATGTAATCTGTACAATGTCATGTACTTAAAAAGTATAATCATTAGAAAACTTATTTTTAACTTGTTTTTTTCATCATCAATTACGGTAATTTTAAGAAAATGATGCTTTGTGGTTGCATGTTTTTGTTTCGGGTGTGGTGAAGATACACCACAAAGAAGATTCTGCAATGATATATAAGTCTTATCAGTTTTTTTCTCTATAATTTCTAAGTGAAATTAAGTGCTTTATCAATTTATGGTAAGCATGTTACATTCCCCCTTTTCTGCTAATTATATGATGCACTCATAGATTTTATCTGACATGCAATGAATATATTTTATACTTGTCTACTTATATCAAATGAAGTACATGTACTATTATAGCCATTGTAAAATACTTTCTGATAAAATTTCTTTTTCTTCCATACTAGTTAAACTTCTAAAAGGTGGCAACTTGTCACAAGGCTGCTCCCATCGCAACCAAGCATTTGGGAATATCAGGGTGATCAGCATGAAGTCATAGTTGAATCCTCCAATAATGAGACTGAAAATCTTGAAATGGAAATTTGACCCCAGATGAGCTTGTTTCTAATGAAAGCTAGTGTACAATGTACTCTTCTTGGTCATTTTTCTATTGAAAACATTAGAACAGACCCTAAAGCTATATTAATTATTACACACCCAGGTTTTTCAAACTTTGATCATTTCCAATTCTTTTTTTACTGTCTTGGTCCAGCAGCTTCAGACCTAAAAATCAACCAACCATTATTTCTCCCTTGGATCAGCTGTTCTTGACAGTGATTAAACTGCGACATGCCAAAGAAGAATTATGAACTTTGTCTCATGTTTGAAATCAGTGAATCAACAGTATCCAAAATTATTGTCATGTGGATAAATTTTATAATTACTTTCAGCTCAAGGAACTTGACATTTGGCCTTCCCGTGAAATAATCAACAAAAACATGCCTGAAGATTTTCAGAAGAAGTTCCCAACTACAAAAATAATTTCGGAAGCAACCGAGATTCCAATTAATTCAAAAGCCAATCATATGTAAACGCCCAATCAATAACTTGGTCAAGTTACAAACATCGTAATACACTGATAACAATGATCGGTTTTACCCCTAAAGGTGCAGTCTCATTTATAAGTGAGTCTTTTGGTGGTTCAGCATCTGATCAACAGATAATAGAGTGTTCCAACATAATCAAACAGGAATCAAATATGTTTCTGCCAAAAGATAGTATAATGGCAGACCGTGGAATTATGGTGCAAGATTTATTTGCACCTATGGATGTATATGTTAATACGTACTCCTACCATGCTGAAAGGTAAATCGCAACTTGAGCCATAAGAAATATGTTGTTGGTCGAGACAGGAGAATTGCATCAAAGAGAATTCACGTAGAAAGAGGAATTGGCCTCTCCAAGACATATAAAATTCTAAGTCATCCACTTCCATCCAGTAAATGTGTTCTTGGTTCAAGAACAGTATTTGTTTGCTTTTCATTGTCAAACTTCAGAAAACCTATTGTAGATGGTTATGCTTAAAGTTATCCAACTGTTGGCTTTGTTTTGAGAACTGTTACTTGAGAACGATGAATTATTAGTCATTGTTCATAATACATGTAGTCATTTTGCAATGAATATTTAGTCACAATGTTTATACCATTTTTTTTTGGTCATTAAATATTGGTTGTTGTTAATTTAATCATGATAAAGATAACAAGAGTCTGTTTCAATTACTGGTATAATTAAGATAAAGAAATTAACAATTACAATTAATGCCAAATAATTATTTTCACAATTGTACAGATCAAGAGATAATGAACTTTGATTGAACAACATCTTTAGTTTCTTCCATCACATTTTCCATAATACATAATGTATATACATTATAAGTAAAGTCAGCATTTAACTCAAGGTTGATATTGAATTTGTTAAAATGTGAATCCCAACATATGGCATATTTAATAAAGAGTGTTAAAATTTCAAGCATCTGCAATTAATAGTTTCTGAAAAAATGTGACAAAAATTTGTTACCGACAGACAGACAGACAAAAAGATAATCAAAGTACCGAAGAACTGATGGGAGTTGATTTTATCGATGGTTATTCATTTTAAAATCAATGATATGTTATTTAGCATGACAAGTACAGGTAGTTTCTAATCTGTTTTTGAATTACACACATTTTTATAATATGAATTTTCGGACTTTTTCGACACAAGAATGTTGTTAAAACCCCAATCGCCGTCTCTCTTGCTTGTCAGAGATTTACGGAGACAGCCGAGCGTCAAGTTGAACGAGACTATATTAAACTCTGGCACAAGAATACATACAACTACAAAAAATATTTAAATTGTTCATACCATTTAAAATCTGACTATTTTCAAGGTATTTATAAATAAGTTTCCTTGAAAAACAATGCTTTAGCATACATTATTTCGGATTTATCAATTATTCTCAAGAACTTATTCTTGTCAGCGGCGATGATTTGTGCTTTGGTCCAAACACTGTAATTTCACTTAATTTCGGTTTGTCAGAGTAACTGCATAGGAGAGTTGATTAAAATCAACTCCCCCAAAAATTATGCCCCCCCCCCTCCCCCCCCCCCCCAGAGCAGAGGTATTAATTGTACAAGATATTGATACAGAACAGTAGTATGACTGATTGTTTCATTTCACAGAAAGAGAATGACTTAATTTAATGTAACTTCTAATGAAGATGCAAACACCAAGCCATTGCATCAAAAAATGTACATTCTATCTTCTTTCTGCTCTATCTAGTGCACCAAAAAAATTCAACAATGAAGTGTGCATAATATGCAAATAAGCTTACATGTGCATGAAAACAAATAGCAAACAAGCCTATTTCAGACATGCAAGAAGCAACATATGGTCTGAAATGTTTCTTGTAGAACATTTCTAGTTTTGGCAATAAACTAAAAAGACAATATACCTCATCATATTCAAATGTCACAAAATGTGTAAACAATGAAGTAGCAGAGTTTTCTACCTGAAATATACAGTTGTCCTTGGATTTGGTCATAGTATTTATGACTTGATTTCAATGTAATTTTACCATTTGATTCTACAAGAAATGGGAATTTCTCCCCAGGTTTAATATCAACATCTCTACCACCATAGGGGCATTTAACTTCTACTATGGCATCATTCTGTACTAAACCATCTGGTGTAGCACCAAGGAAAGGGTACGTATTTGACGGACACAAATAACCCACACTTTTTAACTTTGAAATGAGTCATGCAGTTCTTCAAACATGGAGATTGCTCTACTCTCATGCTGCCTACCATGAATGATGGGATAGGTAATGAATGACTTCGGTTAATAAATGCTAGAACACAATTTTCTAGTGTCTCTGCGGCAAGTCATTTTAATAATGTCACTGAAACGTGAGGCAGTTATTCGCCATTTTCTTTCATCAAACCAGGTTTTACTCTTGGCTTGCATCCTTGTAGATTTCTCTATGTCCTTGGCATCTATTGGAGAGACCTTAAAAAGAGGACAATAAAATGAAAGGGGGACAGTTTTTACCTGCATGTATGTTAAATCAACATGCAGCATTTTGTTGATACAATGAACCTGTATATGATATTCTTATATTTGTTGCCATATATAAATTGAATGCTGGTTTGACCTGAAATTTTCAACATGTAACAGAGATACTTTTAGCCTCAGCTGGGATTTGAACCCTCCTCCTCTGGCATGCCAGTCCAGCACCCTACTGATCGAGCTAAAGGGTTAACCCACTAGCCAGAGCTAGTAGGAATGTTATATACCTGACTCTAACACAAACATATTAATTAAACAATTTCATAAATGCATTTAGGTTGTAAAGTTCTGTTCATTAGTTACTTACAGCAACTGCTTTGCCAACAAGATGCTCTGTTAAAGGTTGTTGAAGGTAATCATGGTCTCTACTTGCAACCTAAAATCATCACGGTGTATAAAATAAAGATAAAGTATTACATGCATGTATTATAATTATACTATCCATTTTAATGTAGTAGTTGGGGCTTTATGAACCGTGGATATTGGCCTGGGTAGCTCAGTGGTAGAGCTCCTGACTCAAGTTGCAGGTCCAGGGTTCGATTCCCGGTCCAGCCATTTGTTTTCAATTCATGTATGTGCTCATTCCTCCTTTCCTATTACATTACTAATTAAGCTTAAGTACAACTACTACAGTGAATTCAATTTTTGTGAATAGTGCCATTAAAATTACCTAAAGACTGGTTGAAGGAGTTAATAATATCTCAATGATTATGTTGGTAGAGGATTTCACCATACAGTTATAAAATTATGTAACTGGAGTAGCCTGATGAGTATTTCATGTACATGTCTTTCCTTGGATCCTCCAGCATTTCATCGATGTGTTTCCTTTTCCAAGGGATTCTATCTGCTGCCAGTGGTTTACCTATAAAGTACTACACTCTATTATACATATACGGAGCCATTCATGGCATAATAATGCATATCAATGAGCCATGATTTCATGTGAAAATTAGCTATTCAAAAGTATATAAAATATGTAATACACACCATCATAAATTTTCTTTGGCACATGGAACCTTTGCAGATTGTCTGTACAACCTTTCCTGACTGCTAAATTTCCATTTTCCACATTAAAGCTCTCCACCATAAGCATAACAGCAGCAACATGCTTACATGTTCCGTGAGACCCCTTGCCTGCAGGGCATTCACAATGGGATTAAGAGGATCTCCTGTTCTTTTGTCAATTAAAATTGTAGGATATTAACTATTGAAATATGAAAAAAAGGATTTAAAAAGTATGGTCATGATAATTTCTAAAAAATGTTTTTATGGCCATTATGTATAGAAAATCAGTCAATCATCTTACAAAATCATCAGGACATAAATGATAACTATTAAGCTAAATCTAATATGACACTAAGGTAGTTTACCATCTGATATCATGTGGTCAATTTTGTTAATTTTACATGTACTGCTGTTTTAGCAGTACATGTAAAATTAGCACTATAGAAGTAGCACTATAAATTCATGAATAGTTCAGAAAAGTTTGCAAGGTATTATAAGCAATTAAATCGACCTGCATGCAGTTATTGTATCATGTTTATTTAATTAGCATCAAACTTGTTGATCCAAACCTTTTGTTTTATTGCTGCACCCACTATTCCAGATAAATAAATAATATATGTGTATCATCTGATGACATATTGCTGCATGCAAAAATTCTCTCTACAGTTAGAAGGTCCTTGCCCTTTTCTAAGGCTTTAAGGTCAGATGTCATCTGTTTGTCTTCTACAAAATAAAAATAAAAATTGGAAAATTTTCCTAGAGAATGTTCTTTTTTAAATTCCAAAGGTGATCAAATGTGTGCATGTTGTTAATGTTGTAAGCCTGCATGTACATATACATGCAGATGCATGAAAAATTAAAATCAGAAATATATTATATTCTAGTTTAAATTATCACATTAATTAGAAACATTTCAGTTAAATCTTGATTTACATATTTACCTGCCATTCTATACAGAAAGAATCGTTCAATCTGGTGATATGTTAACTGTGATATTGACTTCCTGTGTTCTAGCTGGTCTGAGTTGCTGGAAGCCAGTTATAGGCCAGAATACATCTAATGGCTCTGGAATTATGATGGGATCTTCTCTGAAATTCTTATTTCTGTCATACGATTCAAGCCTGAAATATCCGAAGAGTAATACAATCCATAGACCTTAATGATGGATGTGTGTAAACAAGTAAATGTACAATGACAAAATAAATTCCTAAAGATCTGAGGTTTTCCTGGTCTATTAAAGCAATTATAATTAATGTTACTGGACAGGTTTTCCTAGCAAGTAAAATTTCAAAATCAGTTGAAAAACAAGAGGCCCAGGGGCCACATCGCTCACCTGAGCAACAATTGCCTTAATTCTGATCAAATTAGCATTACAGTATCAACAATATCTTGACAACTGAGTACAGTAGATCTTGCTAAAAAAAATTGAAAATCTGCCAATTTTTATCCACCTCTTATTTTTTAGTAAAGCCCCTTTTGTTGTTGTACCTGTAAGAAGATTTTCTCTATTCCTATAAACCCCCCCCCTCCCCATTTCGTGGCCCCACTATTCTCTAGGGAATCATGGTTTCATCAAACTTAAATCTACCTTTAATCTCATAACCTGTGCTATCACACTAAGTACTGAGTTTTGGACCGAAAACTTTCCCAGAATATTTTTAAGGATTGTAAAACTTGATCCCACAATTGTGGTCTCACCCTACCCCCGGGGACCATGATTTGAACAAACTTGAATTTACACTACCTGATGATGCCTCCACTCAAAGTTGAGCTTTTCTGGCCTGATAGGTTTTGAGAAGAAAATTTTTAAAGATTTTTATCTATATATTCCTATGTAAAACTTGATCCCCCAATTGTGGCCCCACCCTACCCCCGGGGGCCATGATTTGAACAAACTTGAATCTACATTACATGAGGATGCTTCCACTCAAATTTTTAGCTTTTCTGGTCAATAGTTTTTGAAAAGAAAATTTTTAAAGATTTTCTCTATATATTCCTATGTAAAACTTGATCCCCCAATTGTGGCCCCACCCTACCCCCGGGGACCATGATTTGAACAAACATGAATCTTCACTTCCTGAGGATGCTTCCATTTTAATTTGAGCTTTTCTGGCCTAATAGTTTTTAAAAGAAATTTTTTAAAAGATTTTCTCTATATATTCCTATGTAAAACTTGATCCCCCAATTGTGGCCCCACCCTACCCCCGGGGACCATGATTCGAACAAACTTGAATCTACACTTCCTGAGGATGCTTCCATTTTAATTTGAGCTTTTCTGGCCTAATAGTTTTTGAGAAGAAAATTTTTAAAGATTTTCTCTATATATTCCTATGTAAAACTTGATCCCCCAATTGTGGCCCCACCCTACCCCCGGGGACCATGATTTGAACAAACTTGAATCTACACTACCTGATGATGCCTCCACACAAGTTTAAGCTTTACCGGCCTAATAGTTTTTGAGAAGAAGATTTTTGAAAAATACCAACAAATTTTCAATAATTCTCAATTATCTCCCCTTTAAAAAGGGCGTGGCCCTTCATTTGAACAAACTTGAATCCCCTTTACCTAGTGGTGCTTTGTGCCAAATTTGGTTGAAATCTGCCCAGTGGTTCTTGAGAAGAAGATGAAAATGTGAAAAGTTTACAACGACGACGACGACGACAACGACAACGACAACGCCAACGACGACAGACAACGGACAAATTGTGATCAGAAAAGCTCACTTGAGCCTTTGGCTCAGATGAGCTAAAAAAGACCAGAATATTTTGGACTATATTATAATAGTACTAGGCTAATGTTACATTACTGTAGTTCCTTTAGTTCCTTTAAAATGTTTTATTTCGACTAAACAGAGTAATAGAAAACGCGTTGGTAGTTTCTGTCATGGCTTTATTATTTATTGTACATAAATGAAACAATGATAAATTGATATATATAATAATGATCAAGTCAATGATAATGTTAATAATTAAGTCAATGAAAATGTTTATAAGTCAATGATAGTGTTTATAAATCAATGATAGTGTTTATAAATAAAAAAATAAAGTGTTTATAAATCAATGATAGTGTTTATAAGTCAATGATAGTGTTTATAAGACAATGATAATTGATATTGACGCTGTTTATGATAAATGATTTTACCAGGAATAAAACTGTATTATATAAAATGACAATGACAATGATAAATGGCAATGAACTACATCGACTTCACACGAGTATATGATGTAGCAAATTAAATGAAAATGACAGGAGCCCATATTACTGGCCGCAGATCCTGGACTAAAACAGAATGTGCGGCGAGACTCCTTTCAAAATTCGGCCAAATGCATTCCATTGATCAGCTTGCTGGTTGAAGGAAGGCATCCGCCACAAGCGGCAAATTTTGCCTAAACCAAGATGAAACCGCCGGGGTTCAACGCAAAACCATATATTATGCAATACACACATTATCGAGTAGGATAGCAAGAGATGTTTTGAGTGATGATTTTGTACAAACCAGCCTGCATTGTATTTAGAAAAATGAACTGACCAATGTCGGATTAAATAGATTCCATCCCTGTACAGTTTCGGCGAGCAACAACCAAGATCTGGGTAATGAATGTACCCCCCGCCCCTTGACATAATGAAGGCTTATTCAGATAGTGGACTATTAATTTGTTTTCGGGCTCGTTCTGCAGCAATGTGTGAATATGAATGTCTATAGTAATTTCTTGGTAAAATCTGCGACCAAATAATTTTGCACGTAGGAAAATGAACTTGCATGTTGGCGATGGTAAGTTTCATAAATTTTTTAAGTCGACGCAAAGACATAGAAGCTATACTATTTCCGCCACAATGCACTACGATTACGCCTGGTTGACCAAACTTGCTAACCATGTTATGCAGAAAGGATTCAAGGTCTTCCCAGATCATGCCTCCTTTGCCGAACCATCTGAGAGGAATATTGTGAGGCTTGAGGTTGAGGTGGTGGTTACCGTAGTTCACAATGGCATGTTCTGATGCATTACGTATTATGGAACTTCCTACTATCCACACCGATGTATGACCTACAATCTTGGTAACTATTAGTAATAAAATAAAATGAATATCTGACGAACCTATCATTAGATTTAAACTGCAAATGAGTAATGGAGTATGTAATCAAATGTGAATGTACGAGTACATTGCGTTCCATTTCCATCTTCCTTTAGCGTTTATTTCCTCTTCCGGTACACCAGTAGAATACATATGATTTGCGCAACCGATGCGGAATGAATGGGACTTAAATGTGGAGGTGTCTAAACCCAAGAATTTAATTGCTTTGTGTAAAACTGATGTAAATTGGTATGATGTGAGGGGTTTTGAATTGAAATGGCAAAAAAGAGGGCCTTGAATAGATGGTCTAATTGCAAAATATTGCAAAATTGACTGAAATAAATTAGATGTGCCTGCATTGAAGTCAATATGAATTGTAGAGCCCGCGAAGTGTTGGTCAGTTTAGGAACTGCGTATTGTGACCGTTATTATGGATTCTGAAATGGAAATATCGCTAAACTAGGAAAGAGGAGTGGATTTTTTGCTTGTAACAGTAAATTCGCTGACCCGTAATAAGGCGAAAAATGCTAACTGAAATGCAGATGTAAACAATACGACTTCGTATGAATTGGTGCACACATGTGGTAATATGGACGTTATCTGACTTAGCAGAGGAAGATTTATAGGGGAGTGGACATTCTTAGATGGATTTAATCTATGCAACCCTTCTAATAGTTAATTTGCCTCTTAACAATAAATGCCTTAGTGGTGTCTTGTTTACCTTGAATTTGCAACTGATAACTGATTGCACTCAAATACCACCTGACGGTGGAATGAGAGCACGAGTTTGCAGACAGGTATGCTATAAAATTAATAAGCTGATGAAGCGGAGGTGCCCACAGCTCAGGGAGTGAGTATTTACTTCTAAAAGCGCAAAATTAATCGAGTCCTTTCTGATAAGTTAAGGCGGTATTGTGCGAGACAGCAGCGGATAAGATATGGTCTAGATGAGGCCTAAGCGAGTCAATAATGCAGGTGGTATCTGGGTCGGAAAAGGGTCGGCATGTGGAGCTAAAGTCCTGAACCTCTGCCACTGAAACCGAGAAATCGAGTCTGCTATTGAGTTTTTATATCCACTAATGTGGGTAGCTTTGATTTGGATATTATGCTTTAAACAAATGAGCGCAAGAGGCCTAATCAAGGACATAACCCTGTCAGACTTACTTGACTTGGAGTTGACAATGTGAACTAAGGCCATGTTGTTGGTATTTTTCAATAATTTTTTGGCTGTTAATTGTTCTGACCATAACCATATAGCTACAAGGATAGGTATGAGTTCTAAGTAGGTAATGTCTCTGCGCAACTCTAGGTCCCATTTACTAGGCCATACTAAAACAGTCCAATGATTGTTAAAAAATGCGCCTCCACCGCAGGAGCCGCAACTATCGGTGAAAAGTTGTAAAGTTTTGTTGTTGGACCAAATTAATTCTAGAAATGGAGTTTTACCATTAATAGATTTGTCATCAGGTATAAATATCGTATAGTATATTGCGTCGATACCTAGGCCAAGGAACGTCAACTTTGTACAGGGAACTTGAGTTTTGTTGTGGTTAATAGGTACGCCTAATTCTTGACATGTTTGTTGAAAAACTTGTACGGTGTTATAACATGCTTGTGATTTTTGTTTACCTATGAATAAGAAATCGTCAAGATAATGAATAATGTTATCATTTCCCGCTCTTTTAGAAACCAGCAAATGGAGAAAAGTAGAAAACTGTTCAAAAGTTGAGCAAGCGATTGCGCGACCAAATGGCATACATTTATCAAAATAGTATTTTCCATCAATAAACATGCCTAACAAACAGAAGTCTGATGGATGGATTGGTATAAGTCAGAAGGCGCTTGACAATTCCATTTTGCAAAGTTCAGAGCCCTTACCCTGAGATAATATTATTTGTATTGCTTGATCGAAAGAAGAATACGAAACGGAACATAATTCATACTTAATACTGCTGTTGACACTATTACCAACAGGTGCTGATAGATTTGTTATAAGCCTCCAGCCACCATCTTTCTTTGGTAGCACACCTTATACTGGGATACACCTTAAATTAGCCATAGGCGGATTTAAAAATGGTCCTGACATTCGCCCCAGATGAACTTCTTTCTGAATAATACTTAGCAGCTGAGGTTTATGAGAAACTGCTGATTTTAAGTTTTTTTGTAATAATGGAATCCTTACACCTGTGAAATGCAGGTAAAACCCTTTTTGAAACCCATTAAGCAAAGAGGTAGCAATATTTTTACAGGGATAATCCACCAGACATTTTCTAAGGTTGTAAATATTAATTGGGGAATGACCTAGGTCCCATATATCTCTGTCTAGGGAGTTGTGGTAGGAATCTAGGTCTGACGGGACTTTGAGAGGGATTACGCTGTTGACGTGAGTTGAATTGTAAGTTCGACTGTGTAATATTGGTCTGCGGAGGTCTTTCCAGCCTGCAATAAATACGGGGGTGAGTTTTGTGGCAGTACATGCATGAATGTTGATATAAACATGGGTACTTTGCACAAGAGCCCCTGAAGTTATAATCGTAACATTTCAAAGTGGAAGGAGGCTGAGTGGTCATTGGTGCTTGTGATGACATATATAACAGCCAGAGTTCAGCATCGACTGAACCCCAGTGGGTGGACGTATACTTGGACATTTTCAATCTGAATTGCCTGTCATACTCAATCCAGTTTGAAGAAGGACTGCGATTGGCCCCCAAACGTATAGTTTGCATGTACTTGAGAATGCCCTGGGCGTCATTAGGATACTTTGCAATTAGATAGATACTGGCGAATATTAAGAATGCATCGGTCCATGATTGAACTGAAGTGATTTTGTTTTGATTGGACTTCTGTTGAAGAACCAACTGACCTTGAACTAAAGCAATTTTTTGTTGATCCCCCGTATCAATATCGGATTGTACAACTTTAATCAAGTTGATGTATTGTTTTTCCCATATTTTGTCCTTAGTTGTTTGCGGAACATGAAGGCCAAGGTTATCGGATACACTTACAAGGGGAGTAGGATTACTGGTATTGAAACCTAAAGGAACCGCTGGGATAGATGTGGGAATGCCCGAAGCCAAGTGGGGATATGCAGCATGAAAATAATTTGGAAAGGAATTGGCAAGCGTTAGCATACCTGACGTGGATGGAGATGCATTCCTGGGTGGGTTGGATATTGATGACCGAGAAGCAGAACTTGATGGGATCCCGGAGGCAGGAACATGTGCGGATCCTGAGGCAACACTTGAGGGCAAGGATTGCAGCGTTGGAACTACATTAACTGCAGGGTCAAAGGAGGGCGCGGATCCCAAGGCAACTGCATGGCGAGAGCCAGAGGCAACACTGGTGGGCCCTGTTTGCGTCGCTGACACTGAGCTGGCTGCGGGAACGCTGGGCATCGTTACTGTTGCATTGCTGGAAGTGGGCCGGGTACCAGGCACTCTTGACGGGCGGACATATGGCGACGTGGACTTACATGTACGTTTAGCCCTCAACATGATGTCTTGAGGGAAAACAAAAAACGGAAAATTAAATATTTTGAAATTCCAAGTACTTAAGCTGTTAATTCAATTTATTTATATCATCCATCCTTTTCTAATATTGATGAATTATCAAGAAATATGGATTTTTTGTAGAGAAAATGTCATTACATGTAAGTAAATGAGTGTTTAATTGACCACGTGGTCGGCCGAGATTTCGAAAATTGAATTAGGGCATAAATAAGCAAATGTTACATGGAGGTTTTTGGTAAAGCTTACTCTATAGGTAAGGCAGATAAAGACAGCTTAATGAAAATATAAGAAAAAGTAATATAAACTTAGAAATTGAACTTAACTTATGCTTCCGATGATGATTCCTGTATAATGGATGAGCGATCAGTATATGCGTCTTATCCCGGCCAGCGTCAGCAGCAAAAGGAGGACGTAACGCGGATTATTTGCGCATGTTCTTACCGAAATTTCCTAATATGGGCAATAGGGGTTTACACAGGATATAACAAGGGCCCTAAAAAAATGAGTTATCTTTCCTGGACTGGTTTACTCTGTTGTCTCCATAAAGGGACTTACCGCATAGTGAGTTAAGTCTAATTAATATCAAGTGTAAATTATTGAACAGTTTAATAATTTACTGATAAAACAATGATGAGGTATGTTTCAATTCAACAGTTCAAAATACAGATATGATGATTAAACTATATATCAAATTATTGTATATAAATAAAAGACACGTGAAAAATGTTTCACTGGACTACTTTTAAGATCGATTTTGGTGGATTCCTATATTGTTGTAAAACAGGACTTGGCATTTTTTTTAAAGCACGGTAAATGAAAACATTTATGAGCTTTGCGAGCGAATTCGCTAAGCTCACAAAGCTCGTAGATATTTTTTTTATATATTATACCATATAGTTATATGGAAATATTGGGTACTTGTATCAAACAGTAATGTGACGTAGGCCTAGCTGTTTCTCAGCCATGACTCTTTGAAATCAACAAGATTTGTCTGGCTTTTGAGCTCTTCGGTGTGTACATATTTGCCTTAAAACCAGCTTCATTTTTTGACGCAAGAAACAGCTAGTTACATTCTAAAATGGTTCTAAACTGCCAAGTCTTGTGTTGTAAAACCCAGATTAAGGAATCTCGGGGGAAAATGTTTCAAACATACGATTTCCATTAAATTTTTTACAGAGAAATGTCAACTTATGAGTAAACTATGTGCAAAATATAAAGTAAATTGACCGGATAGTTTATCTGTTTGTCGCGCTCAAATTTTGGTCGTATGTCCGATTCATCACCGACATTTTATATAGGATTATACAGGAAAATGAGGGTTTTTATTTTCAATTTCATATTCAAAAAATTACAAACATACGATTTTCTTTAAATTTTCAGCGATTGAAGGTTAACGTATAAGTAAACTTTTTGCCAAATTAAAACGAAATTGAACGGATGGTTTTTAGGCTATCCGTCCTCATAGTTTGATCCTATAAACGTGCCGTGCCCACTTAACATTATAGAATTGTATAAAACAAAAGGATGTTTACGAATCAAATTTTATTTGTATTAGAAGAAAAAATACATTTCCACTCACACAGAACGTAAAACGGTCGCGTATATATGTTTTTATTTTGTAAAAAATAGTTTTGATTTTTTAAATTATTGACGCTGTAATAGAAAATGCACTACGTTAATTTTTGTCAATTGTTACGTCAGAGTCTCAACTGACGTCATCCTAAGACGACAATAACGTCGTTTTTGAAGAAGCAGCGAAACAATTTAAATACTTCTGACATTATTCTAACGATTAATTTCACTTAAAATAATTTTTTGATAATTAATTTGTCTAACGTTACATGATAACCTGTATCATTGAACATTTTACTTTAAATTTGTGTTTTACAACAGTAATGCGCAATACCCTGCGCAGAGGGCGCAAAATTATTAAACCCGCTACTGACCTTAAATGTACTCTTTTTAAACGATCTCATAATTTCCGTGAATGAAAACTATGTCTTTATTTCTATATGAGATACCTACCTTTCGATCAGATCGATCTTCCTTCCCCCACATGCGGCACCTCTTTGAGCAAGCTCGCATTTTAGACGTTGCACGGACCGCTGTTTATATTTGTCCGCCATTTTAATTTTTCTATAACCTCTAGTGCATGCGCGCCACCCAGCGAGTAATGACGTTGGCAAAAACCATTGTTTATATACAGGATATAAACCTACAATGTACATCAAACCCTGAACCCCTTGTAAGGCCCAATAATCGTCCAGGGGCCAAAGTTTAAACAACTTTAAAGAATCAGTAATATATAAAAATGCTTGCATATAAGTAAAAGCATATATAATAACATTTCAGTTTTTGTGAATAATTAAAATCTTTTCCTTTGTACAACTGAATCCCCAATGTGGCCCCACACTACTCCTAAAGATTGTGATTTGAACAAATTTGAATCTACACTATCTGAAGTTGCTTTCACTAAAGTTACAGGTTTTCTAGGCAAGTGTTTTTTTATAGAAAAAGATAAAAAGATATTTTTCTATACATTCCTACGTAAAATTTTTCTCCCCCCCCCCCCCTTTTGACCCCAGCCTAACCTCCCCCCTCCCCCCAGGGAATCATGATTTGAATAAACTTTAAATCACACTACCTGAGGATGCTTCCAAACAACTTTAAGCTTTCCTTTAAAGATTTACTCCATATATTCCTATGTAAAAAGTCGACCCCCCCATTGTGGCCCCACCCTACCCCAGAGGGTCATGATTTTCACAACTTTGAATCTACACTACCCGAGAATGCTTCCATAAAAGTTTCAGCTTTCCTGGCCTAATGGTTCGTGAGAAGAAGATTTTTGAAAATTTCTCGAAAATTTTCAATAATTCCTAATTATCTCCCTTTGCAAAAGGGCGTGATCCTTAATTTTCACAACCTTGAATCCCCTTAGCCTAAAGATGCTTTGTGTCAAGTTTGGTTGAAATTTGCCCAGTGGTTCTTGAGAAGATTTTGAAAATGTGAAAAGTTTACAGACAGACAGACGGACGGACAGACGGACACAGAGGAAAGCTATAGTCCCCTCTGGTGAAAACCGGTAGGGGACTAATAATAAAAACCGAAAAATAAAATTTGACCAAAATCGTGACCATGCCCCTTTAAGGCAGCTATGGCGTTTCATATGGCTCTCTGTGTAACTATTTGGTATAGCGGATGCTTTTACTTTGACACTGCTTGGTTTTTTGTTTACTTTTGAAGTTGTGCTATTTAAAGTATCATTGGCAATTTGCCTGCCTACAGTTCAGCAAAGCCAGGCTAAAAATATATAGATGAGCCTGCATGTTCAATTTTATTTTAACCATTGAGTACAATTTTGTGCATGATAACATTGCATTATACAACACTGTCCTACTCCATGTGTATTTATTCTGTTTATGTAATAGGGTGCATTTTATGATAATTACATTCATACGTATTATTTAATATATATTTCATCATCAACATCATCATCATCATCATCATTATTCTATATTCCATATTTTACATGTACATATTTAGAAACAGACTACTATCCCTATACATATGTAACTCCCTGTCTTTTATGCACCTATCAAGTAATCATTATTTAATTACCTATTGTAGTGGCTTCTGATATTTTATAGCCTTAAGTCATTTCACCTGTATGGTCACTTACATACATGTGGACAGGATCAGGTGGTTTCCTTAGCCAATAGTATGTTTTTATAATTTTTCCCACTCTAAATGAGTAGCCTTTGTGACAGACCATTTGAGGCTAGTTATGTAAGACCTGTTTTCTTCAAGAGACGATTTAATTAATTTATTTATTTGATCAACATATTTGAAGCAGTCAGTTATAGTAAGTGTTCTATTTTTTTGGGGGGTATTCTTGAACTTTAATAAATAATTTAATAGATAATGATTATATTTTCTGTTAATTGGTACATATAATACCTTATTTATGAAAGAATGTATTATATAAAGTATCCCAGTAATTCATAGTTTTGATATCTATTAACTTATATTATTTCATTTTTAATAAATGTGAAAGGTTAGTTATTGTAACATTTTTTTATTTATTATATGTATCTTTATATTATGTACTCTACAAAGGAGCTACATTGAAAGTTAATGTTTTTATTTAATTAAATATTGATATTGATAATGATATAAAGCATATTTCTATATTTTTGTAAATTGTGTTCAAGGGCAATTACTCTTCTTGACACTGAAAGAATGATGCATTATAATCAGAGTTATCCTTCTTTACAAATAGTTGGATTAGTGAACTCTGAAAAGTAATGTTTTTCATAAATATATTGAATATGGTTGTATATTTTTATGCTGAAACTTATTGTAAACATTGATCATTTTTATGCTGATATCTATTGATTATATTACAGGGTTTAATCCTTTAATCCCTTTATCATCTGAATAAATGAAGAACCCTTAAGTGGACTTGTTTATCTTTGGGGCAACCCACTATCACGTACATTTATATGTAATCTTTATTGTTACATGTAATGTCCCATGAGGTCTCAGTTTGAAATAAATTCTATTCTCTTCTATTTTTTTCTTTTCTTTACATTTATATACATGTAATGTTTTTTTTTGTTTCTGTTTATTGAATTTGGGTGATGTCTTGTTATATACTGGTCGAGTCAATTGCATGAATCTATATATATTCATATTTAATTTATTAGACAACAATCAGATTATTTCATGGACTGCATTTACAAAGAACAATATTAAAGGATATCACATACACAATCAAGTCACTAAATAAATGTATCCCATTCTAAAAATGTACTGTACCTATTGATGCGTCTGACAGCGCTCACTTGAGCTACGTCACCATCAGTTTCAGAGATCTCCCTCCGGTGTTCCTTTTGAATAGAATGAGGTGAGCTGGGGACAGGATTTTCCAGTAAACCTAACAATATCAAAAATTAAAAACATAAGGAGAGAGAGAGATTTAAAAAACATGTTTCATAACATTAAACATTATTAACAAGTGAAAAGCTGTCAATGTGACAGCAAACTGGGTTTTCTTTTATGTGAACTATATCCATAATCAATGGCAACCCTGAATTGACAAATATATTGCATAAAATTGATTAAGTTCAAAAGCTGGTATTTTTTTCATAAATTATCAGAAATCAAAATCCTAGAAATATGCACAACTCTGATATATGTACAACTGATCTGCCAAACAACAACTTCCTATCTTCAATTTTTTTCATTAATTATCAGAAATCAAACGAGATATGCCATATCTGGTTTGATTTCTGATAATTAATGAAAAAAATACGTATGTTATTTGTGCAGCCAGGTACATGAACGCATTTGATCTGAATATTTAATTGCATAATCCTGATCAGCAAGGGTCTAACAAGAGGCATGACCCTTTCGGACTTTGATGACTTTTGATTTAGAATATGGACCACTGCTTGGTTGTCAATGTTCAGAATAAGCTTTTTAGATTTAAGTGAATGACCCCATGTGAATATGGCTAAAACTACGGGAATCAGCTCGAGGTAGGTTATGCCTCTTCTTATGTCTGATGACCAGTGCTGGGGCCACTGAATGTAGGCCCAATGACTACCAAAGATGACACCGCAACCCAAGGAGCCTGAGCTGTCGGATGCCATAAGTAGGGTATCTTTATCCAACCAATCAGGGTCTGACAATGGGGTTGAGCCATTGAAATTTGCTAGAAATTCGAGCCAAACCTGCATATCTTGCTTTAGAGTTTTTATTACTCTGATATAATGATACGGTTTAACTGCCTGAGATAAACTACTATACATTCTCCTGCAAAAAGCTCTACCTGATGGAATGGCTTTGGTTATGAAAGCTAAAGACCCCGCTAACGATTGCATTTGTTTAAGGGTGATTTTATGTTTAGAAATGGAACTAGATAACAAAACATGGAGGCCCAGCTTTGACTTTGTCAGGGGGCACAAATATTGACTGACTGATAGTGTCGATGCCAAGGCCTAAAAATGTAATGCTAGTAGTAGGGCCCTGGAACTTCTCGTGCAAAATAGGTACCCCCATTTGCTGGCATACATGATCGAATGTTTTCATTAAGTGGAGGCAGGTATTGGTATTTGCTGGGCCCGCAAACAAAAAATCATTGAGGTAGTGGACCATTGTATCGACATTTGCTGTAGTTTGAATAATCCAATGCAATGATTTGGAAAATTTTTCGAACATGCAATGGAGCAACTGAAAGGCAAACATTTATCTATGTAGATGTAGCAGGTCAGTGCTGTATAGGTTTTTATCAGTACTTCGCGTTGTGTTTATTTTTTGTTTTGAGACTGAATTTGACCTCTACATTACTAAACTTTACTAAATTACAAATAAGGTATGAAAACAACTTTACTCTCAATATAGATAAACCAGATATAATAAACCAAACTCAAAGTAAATAAAAACCAAGATTAACAACCCTTTATAAATTTATTATAACAAAATAAGAACACAAGTCAATAGCAAGTACTTAAAATCCCCCAACCCTAAAACCTAACTTTAACAGGGACCTCAAATAGACAGACGAGACGGGGACTCAGGAGAAAAGTAGCTAGCGAAACCAGCCGTCTCCCTCGTCAAATAAGGACTTACACAGGTTTATATACGGAAAAGAGAACAAAGACAACTGTCATTAAAGTTATTGGCTATTGTATAAAGTGGGCGTTACCAAAGTAATAGAATAAATCGCATCGGGATCGGAATACTAATAATAATAAATATAAACGAAATCCCAACCTACCACATAAAAATTGTGTTTAAAATGAAAGCCTAATAATGGGAAGTCTTCGAGGCAAATGGGAAGTAGTCGGAATACATTACCTATGTCTTTTTTGCCCAGCAAAGCACCACGGCCTAACTTGCTTATCAATTGCAGTTGTATCGTCAAATGACGTGAACTGAACCGAGCATTGTTCAGGGTTGATAAAATCATTGACACTTTGGCCCTGTGGTGCAGACAAGTTGCAAATCATTCCCCAACCCCCCTGTTTTTTTGGTACTACCCCGATTGGACTGCAGCAAAGGTTTGAAATATTTTTTGAATATTTTTGAAAGGGCCAGCAATACGACCCAACTGAACTTCTTGAAATATTTTTTGGTGTAACTGGTCTGCAAGGGAATCTGCAAGATAACATGGTTTTTTTTTAATAATTGAGGATCTAATGCCTGTGTAATGAATGCTAAAGCCAAAATTAAATCCCTGAATGAGTTCCCTAGCTATGTTATGATCAGGATATAGTTTTAACATGTCTTGCAATACACCAGGTTTAACCGGTGTAGGCGCTAAGTCCCACAGGTCTGGGAAGAAAATTGTGTTGTGCCCTTTGATGACGTACAGGGGCAAGTAGTGGTTGGGGGTTGGGTCTGGGTTTTTTGTAACAGTAGGGCGAGTTTGATAGCTGGGGCGAATATTTACAAGATTGAACTGGGTTGGGGTTACTGTACCTAATGCAACTGTGCTGGTATGAACAATAGGGTCTTAGGCAAGTTCCCT
Organism: Magallana angulata; assembly: GCF_025612915.1. Lineage (NCBI taxonomy): Eukaryota > Metazoa > Mollusca > Bivalvia > Ostreida > Ostreidae > Magallana > Magallana angulata. Next base: position 50,338,662 of record NC_069112.1, read on the forward strand.
TGTAATTGTAGTCAAAGCATTTAAGAGACTTCTGAGTGGGATTTGCTTGCATTTGTGGGGACTGGACCACATACAACAGCCAGCGTTCTGCGTCTACAGTGTCCCAAGGGAGTAACAGGTTGCGGGAGCGCTTAAGCCTAAACTGGATGTTTTAATCCATCCAGCTGCTCCTGGAGGACCTAGAAGCTGCAGTACGGACAATGTTTATATATTAAGGAGCTGTTGGATTTGGTCAGGGAATTTGGCCATGAAAACACTGGTAAAGTTGAGGAATGTATTGGTCCAAGTTTCAACATTGGTGATCTTAGCTTCCTTATGTTTCGGCTAAATAACTATTTCACCATTAACTAACGTCAATTGTTGCTGAGGCTATTCGCTAGCTTTGGTAGGCAATAGCTTATGTAGATGAATAAATTCATTGCTGTAAATAGCTTGCCTTATATTTACTGGTAAGTGAGAGCCTAAGGCGTCAGTGACGCTACACAATGGTGCGGTATTTAGGAAATACATCCGTACCTGGGTCAAGAGAAGCTTGGGTGTTGGTAGCTTGGTCCAAGGATGCCGTCTGGGGAGGGGTGACAGTAGGTACTTAATGACCTAGAAGGGGGGCCCCTGGTTGGACCCCGGCAACATCTCTGGACCGCATATAAGGTGATTTTGCCTTACTTGCCCTTGACTTCACAGCTCTCAACATGATGACCCTTTGGGATAAGAAGTACATTATAGTGGACTTATAAATCATGCGAATATCAGGGTGTTCTAAAAATAGATATGTGATTCAATAATGCCAGATAAAATTAAACGAGACAGTTAGTAATTGACTGATAATAGTGATTAACTCATTGTTACAGATTATATAATATTATAAAATGTTAACTTGACTTGAATATTTTATAAAACGATTATAAGTATGATATTAACTATTGCTGTGCCCGTTAGATGGGACTGGCTTCCAATTGGATGCCAAGCATCACGGCATCCTTCATGAATGTTACAAACATCCAACGCCATCGGATGCTTTGGGGTAAGATTTAGATGCCCAATCTGTCTAAACGAACCACCATAATGGATACTTACGATTTGCATAAATGATACAGACAATACCGAATTATAATATACAGATCCTGTGAAAAATTGTCTCTGGGTGCTTGGTACTGCCGTTCCTTTTGTTGTCTTGATGAAAAAGAGGAAGATGCTATGTGCTCACAAGGATTGGGTGAAGCAGGATTATTACAGTTGGGAGAGTTATCTCGCTTGCCACCAGATGTGCATTCTTCTTCGATAAATGGAACTTACCACACAGGGCAGTAAAGTTCACTTATCAGAAATCAAAATACTAGAAATAAGCACACCTCTGATGTATGTACAATTGATCTGCAAAAGAACAACGTCCTATCTTGAAAACTGTAGGAGGAGTTATCCATACAACAAGGGTACCCTGCATGCAATATTTTGCCAAAAATTAACTAAGTTCAAAAAGTGTTTTTTTTTTCATAAATTATTAGAAATCATAATCCTAAAAATATGCACACCTCTGATATATGTACAATTGATCTGCAAAAGAATAACTTCCTATCTTGAAAACTGTAGGAGGAGTTATCCGTACAATAAGGGTACGCTTTTGGCAGCCGCACACCCACCCACCCCCCTGCCATTAAAAAGTTAGACAAACAGTGGGTGTTTGTGTCAGTTGGTATCAATCTAAGAGAGAAAGAAACATACCTGACATACAATGTAGCAGCTTGTCTTTATTCCTCTACTGTAGGTATGTGGAGGATAGGTTTTGGCTGCCTCTGGACTGTCAGTGAGGCTGAGGAGTGCTGCTCTGTAGAAGATGGGGGAGGGGCTTCTAAAGGTGGAATCGTGAAATCAATGAAATCTTCAACATCTTGCAGCACCTTCCCTGTCTGGTTGTATAGAGATATTCTACTCCAAGGAGTTCACCTTAACATAAAAATAAAGAATTATCTTTCTGTAGTATGTGAAAATATCATTATTTTGAGAATTAAATTAAAAATTAAAATGAAAATTAAAAAATATAAAACTCAACAACAACATTTCTTTAAGTGTTGGGGTCTTGATTTTTTGTCTCATTTAAAATGAGAAAAGAAATATGATTTTCATAATTTCATTTACTTGGGCAATAAAGCCAGAGTACTAAATTGTGCTGCTTACCAGTATACTGTAAACGTATTACATTTGGCTGTGTATTCTTTTTGGCGTTTTTGGCGGAATGTGGCTTCCGCTTAATTCAAGGACATATAGCTAAATGAAATGAATATATGTACAAGAATAGTCACATTCAAGAATACGCTAATTTAAATCCACACAAACTTGTTCAAAAACTGTTTTCCGCCAAATATCATACACGCAAAATATAATACGTTTACAGTGTTTGTTACGGGCAGCATATGATAGAACCATCTTTTTCCCAAAGAAGTTTCTCCACGAGAGTTTGCAGTATGGTAGAGAGGACCACTGTATGTTTGTGGTTCAGAAGGTGAAGTTGTAGTGGCAGCTGATCCTCTGTCTTGATTCCACCTGTTAAGGCTATCTAACAGATATGCTTGAAACAGGGTGGCATTTGCAAGCGTACCTAAAAAACTTAAAAATACATTTATTTACAATATTAACTTGTAATGTTACTTTTAAATAAATCTAAGTGATGATAACATTGGAAGATTATTACCTGGGATGAACCTAGCCAAGTGCAGATGGAAACATTCCAAAGATGTTGATCCCCTCGCACAACGATATACAGGAAGGGGGCCTCCTCCTTTCTTGCTTACACCAGTTTGAGTGTACAACTGGACATTGGGAGGATCCTGGATACATTGCACATGCTTCTGCTACTGTTTCCAGATCTCTGCCATCCGCTCACTGTTGATAAGGGGCACTCCTTGGGTGTCTCGCCCTTTGTCACCATCTAGAGACTGGATCAACTGGGAGATGAGGCGGGTGGTCTCCTCAACACCTCGAGTCGTTCTCCTACAGCGCATGGCCAATTCACTGCTCTTGATGTGGCAAAAAACATCATCCGTCTGGTTTTCGACATGCATTGCTTCCAACTTATACTTCTTCGCAGCTATCAAAGCTTCTACATCTTCGAGATCCCATTTGTATATGCAATGGTTCAGCCGAGACATAAAAGTGGCATACAGTGCATTGGCATCTGTTGCGTAGCCAACAGACAAACGTCTTATTAAGTGCCAGATGCCCAACCATATTGACAGCTCCGGCCAGTCCGGAAACATTTTTCTAAGTTAATTATTCACACAGCAGTCTCATTCAACATAGAGGAGATGAGGGATGGAACCTCTGCCTCTTAATAACGTCTGATCAACCCATGAATCATTGGACTCAATCCAAAGTCTTCACCAGTTGTAAGTACAGACAAAATTACTTGACCATACATTCCCAACATTGGTGGTCCACATAGCTGTCTTTGAACGTTCGCCTGCCAGTTTTTAAACGACATTCTTGGGGGAATTTATTTTCCGAATGTTTCAAAGCAGGGAGGCGATGTATGATTTTACTTCTTTAATCTGCTGCATCACATCCTGGGCATACACTTGCATCAGCCAGCAATACTGTGATACAGGAGCTAGGGTGGGTGGCTCTTCATGTATTGGTAGCAAGATTAGAACAATTGCAGCTGCAAGTGAAAATCCTTGGCAGTCTGTCATGTACTGGATGCATTTCTGTTACCAGACTTCACTGTGCTGCTCCTGAATTTTGGCTCTTATCTGGCTGGCACTATTGCCGATCCCATGCTGTCTAAAAATGTGAATAATTTTAAGGTCACAAGCATAAAAGTAAGTAAGGATGCATGGAAACTGCAGCTGATGTCCAACTGTTGGATAATCCTCTGGTTCCAGCTAACCATTCTTTTTTTGCAAGCAGGCCATATCAGAGTCTCTCCAACAATGGTATACTAGTAGTACCCATTTACATCAAAGACATGTCTGACTTTATTGTATATCCCCACAGAAGTTAATAACTCAACTCTATATATATTCTGGTTGTCATGTTGGAGGTCGGTGGTCAAGCTGTCACGGTGGCTGTGGGGATTCTGGTTGTCATGGCGGCTGTTGGTGGTCCAGCTGTCATGGTGGCTGTGGGTGGTCCAGTTGTCATGGTGGCTGTAGGGATTCTGGTTGTCATGTTGGAGGTGGGTGTTATAGCTGTTATGGTGGCTGTGGGGCTTCTGGTTGTTATGGCAGCTGTTGGTGGTCCAGCTGTCATGGTGGCTGTGGGTGGTCCAGCTGTCATGGTGGCTATGGGGATTCTGGTAGTCATGGTAGCTGTGGGTGATCCAGGTGTCATAGTGGTTGTAGCTGGCCAGCTGTCATGGTTGCTGTGGGTGTTCCAGATGTCATGGTGGCTATAGGGATTCTGCTTGTCATGTTGGCTGTGGGTGTTCCAGTTGTCATGGTGGCTGTAGGGATTCTGGTTGTCATGGTAATTGTGGGTGCTCCGGCTGTCATGGTGGCTGTGGGGATGATGTTCATGGACATCATTAAAATGTATTCAGTTTTTAACAAATAAAGAAGATTTTCTAAGATTTAATAAATTTTTACTTTATGGTCATATTGGCCCCACCCTATAGCCCGAACCCGGGACACAGGAGCCATGAATTTCACAATTTTGGTTGACGGCTTCATGGACATCATTATTTATCATGTATTCAGTTTTTAACAAATATATATGGGAGCAGAGAAGAAGATTTTCGTAGATTTAATACATTTTTACTATATGGCCATATTGGCCCCACCCTATAGCCCAAACCCGTGACACAGGGGCCATGAATTTCCCAACTTTGGTTGACGGCTTAATGGACAACGTAATCATGCATTTAATTTTAGTTTTCAGCTGTCATGGTGGCTGTGGGTGGTCCAGTTGTCATGGTGGCTGTGGGTGGTCCAGCTGTCATGGTGGCTGTGGGTGGTCAAGTTGTCATGGTGGCTGTGGGTGGTCCAGCTGTCATGGTGGCTGAGGGTGGTCCAGCTGTAATGGTGGCTGTGGGTGGTCAAGTTGTCATGGTGGCTGTGGGTGGTCCAGTTGTCATGGTGGCTGTGGGTGGTCCAGCTGTCATGGTGGCTGTGGGTGGTCCAGCTGTCATGGTGGCTGTGGGTGGTCAAGTTGTCATGGTGGCTGTGGGTGGTCCAGCTGTCATGGTGGCTGAGGGTGGTCAAGTTGTCATGGTGGCTGTGGGTGGTCCAGCTGTCATGGTGGCTGTGGGTGGTCCAGCTGTAATGGTGGCTGTGGGTGGTCAAGCTGTCATGGTGGCTGGTGGGGGTTCTGGTTTTAATTGAGGCTGTGGGTGGTCCAGTTGTCATGGTGGCTGTAGGGATTCTGGTTGTCATGGCGGCTGTGGGTGGTCCAGCTTTCATGGTGGCTGTGGGTGGTCCAGCAGTCACTGTGGCTGTTGGGATTCCGGTTGTCATGGTGGCTGTGGGTGTTCCAGTTGTCATGGTGGCTGTAGGAATTCTGATTGTCATGGTAATTGTGGGTGTTCCGGCTGTCATGGTGGTCGGGGGATTCTTGTTGTCATGGCAGCTGTCATGGTGGCTGTCGGTGGTCCGGTTGTCATGGTGGCTGTGGGTGGTCCAACACTTAATAATTACAAGAGGCCAATTGACCTTAACGGTCGCCTAAGTAGCATATAACCCATATACAAACTTGTCAAGGAGTCTCATATATGCATTTAATTAGGTTTCATTCCAGAGAAGAAAAATTATAAATTTGTAATAATGACCACCTCCCTGCCTGAAATCTTTCAAAAAGAACTATGAAACCTAAAAATTTGGGTAAAAAACTTAAAGATTTGGCTGTCATAATCATGAATTCAGTTTTCCTTTCAGGTGTGTGGGAGTAAAGAAGATAATTTTTAAACATTTTATGCATTAACACCTATACATCTATTTTGGCCCTGCCCTAGAGTCAAAACCCATACTCCAGGGGACATGAAATTTAAAATTTTAGTAGAGGACTTCCTGGTAAACATAATTATGAAATCAGTTTTTCATACAGATGTGCGAGAATAGAGAAGAAGGTTTTAAACATTATATGCATTAACACTATATTGCCCCCCCCTCCCCATGTCCTGAACCCCTGACCCAGGGGCCATGAATTTCACAATTTTGGTAGAGGAGATGGTGGACATCATAACCATGTATTCAGTTTTTTGCCATGTGTGTGGGAGTAAGAGGAAGATTTTTAAAGATTTAATACACTTTTACTTAATAATATGGCCATATTGGCCCCACCCTAGAACCCCTGACACAGGGGTCATGAATTTCACAATTTTGGTTGACGGCTTCATGGACATCATAATCATGCATTTAGTTTTTAACAAATATATATAAGAGTAAAGAAGAAGATTTTCTAAGATTAAATACATTTTTACTATATGGCCATATTGGCCCCACCCTAGAGCCCGAACCCGTGACACAGGGGTTATGAATATCACAATTTTGGTAGAGAGCTTAATGGACATCATAATAATGTATTAAGTTTTAACAAATATATAGGGAGAAGAGAAGAAGATTTTTTATAGATATTTACATTTTTACTATATGGCCATATTGGCCCCACCCTAGAGCCTGAACCCCTGACACAGAGGTAATGAATTTCACAATTCTGGTTTACGGCTTCATGGACATCATTATCATGTATCCAGTGTTTAACAAATATATATGGGAGCAGAGAAGAAGATTTTCGAAGATTTAATACATTTTTACTATATGGCCATATTGGCCCCCACCCTATAGCCCGAACTCGTGACACAGGGGCCATGAATTTCACAATTTTGGTTGATGGCTTCATGGACAACGTAATCATGCATTTAGTTTTTAACAAATATATATGGGAGTAGAGAAGAATATTTTCTAAAATTTCAATACATTTAACTATATTGCCATATTGGTCCCACCCCAAAGCCAGAACCCCTAACCCAGGGGCCATGAATTTCATAATTTTGGTAGAGGGCTTCATGGACATTATAATCATGCATTTAGTTTTTAACAAATATAAATGGGAGTAGAGAAGAAGATTTTCTAAGATTTGATACATTTAACTATATGGCCATATTTGCCCCACCTTAGAGCCAGAACCCCTGACCTTGGGGCCACGAGTTTCACAATTTCATAATCATGCATTTAGTTTTTAACAAATATATATGGGAGTAGAGAAGAATATTTTCTAAGATTAAATACATTTTTACTATATGGCCATATTGGCCCCACCCTAGAGCCAGGACCCCTGACCCAGGGGCCATGAATTTCACAATTCTGGTTTACGGCTTCATGGAAATCATAACCACCCCTGCGAATGTTATTGTCATTTATATTTTAGACCATGTGGTTTTATTTGATCCTTTCAGTTTTGCAGTAAAAATTGTTCCTCGTGTTCATAGTCTTTTTCACAGAATCTAGGTACTTGTAGTCAAATAAAAAAATCTAGACGTTTATTGATTTTAAACTTGATCTTCATTAATTGGTGGATAAAATGTGTTCTAGAAATGAATGTGTCAGTGACAATACAAAAAAATAGTTTTTTCTGCAGTTGCAACAATTATTATGCTTATTAGAGATCCCCCTAAGGGTTTATTTTTTATCCGCGCCTGACCTACTAATAGCATCAATAGTGAAACAGACTATACTATTTTATGCAGAATGTTCCTTGGCTCGATATACTAAGTTTTCATACAAAACAGAAACGCATTATTTTTTTTAAAAACATGGTTTTGCACACTACAAGCATCAAACATGGCTATGATTTTATTAAGCAACCAATGTTTATATTTTCAACCACTCTACACGTGGTTGAACACGAACGATAACTCTGTTCTGAATATCATCGTTTAATTTAAATAACCGCTAGATGGTGAAATAAAACATACATCCAACACGATTTTCATGTTTTAACATAAATCACAATAGGATATGATATGAAAACGACTATTACTTACGTATTTTGAGAATATTATCCGAACACTTATACTTCCGCTCGAAATTTCACAGGAACTGAACAAATCTCGGTGAAGTCTCCAGAACTTTCATCCGAGCACCTCTGGATTTATTATGTACTTAGCAACGAAAAAGAAAACATTCCGAACACATTCGCAGGGATGATAACCATGCAACCAGTTTTTTCCTCACGTGTGGGAATAGAGAAGAAGATTATGCAAGTAAATTGCAAAATGCCTGCACCAGAGTACTTGCCTTTGGTATTTCAACACATGTGAGATGATGTCCGAAAGGTATAATTGAGTTTTATCTGATAAGTTATAATTGTGAAATTTATCAGAAACCTACTTTCATTTTCGATAAACAAGCCCGAAATAGCAAAAATGAGAGTAAGGTGGTGGACACGCTTTGGCGGATCCAAGTCAGGAACAGTCTCGATCAAAATACATACTTGCAATGAAATAATATTGAATGATTAAGTATAGAGTGAATATATTTACTGTGAGCCTATTTAGAGAATATATAAAAGTTAGATTTGACAAATGTTGAATTAAGGAATAAGGAATCATTCTTTGAGAATTATGAAGTGATAATTTCGGTCGGGGAGTAATCAAATCCAATAACGCCCGAAGGGCTTTACGATAGATTTGATCACGCCCATCGTACAATTAGGCCTAAATATTTATATACAATTAAGCAAACCCCGCTGGCGCCTCAATTTTGATTCATTTGAATATATAAATATAGGCTATATTGTACAAAATCAATACGTAGTGTTATCACAGGCAAAGGCACTGGAAAATGTTTAATATTAAATGAAATAAATCAATTCTTTTCTTTAGTTGGCGTTTTTAGTTTTGATGCTTATTCGCTTGTGAATCACGACCTCTGGAGAGAGAATGGAATAGAACTTTACAGAACGGGGTAACCAAGAACGCGGATTGACTAATTAACGAAAAGTGTAGGACGAGTTCATCATGCATCGCGGGCAGATACCTTGGATGGGACTTCGATTAATACAGAAAGTTAATAAGTAAAATGGAACAATTAATATGATTTTAGTATTTATTTAATGGAAAGAATTTTCCGGGGGTGCCTAAAAACGGATTGACTAATTGACATCATGGCAGAAAGTGTAGGGCATTTGACCAGCTACTTTGAAGCTGACAACTTTGGATTGAAATATGCATGCAAATGGATAATAATGCATAACCTAGCGTGTTTTAATTTGAATTCATACAATTTCATACCACGGCAGATTGGTTGAACACCTTAAACATTAATGAACAGATAAATGTATTCTACGTCTATATACTGTCAATCGCAACTTCTCGGGAAGTTGCGATTGTTATACTGTATGGATAAATGATGCATGCATAAAACGGGAAAGTTTGATGCGGATGCCCCCTCCAGATCGTTTTTTTTTTATCTGTAATTCTTATTTGCGACAGTTATAGAAAGTATATTGAAAATTGACCTAAAGAACCCAATTTAGAGAGAGATATACTAAATACTTATTCACTGTTTTGAAATAAATACACGTAGAATAAAATTTTTTTTAAGTCAGCTGCAACAAACCGGATTAAGGCCAGGTACATGTACATGTGTATATTATCCATTTCAGTTTAGTTTTTTCTTTCCTGCCCGCTCCTCTAAATATCCATCAATGCAGTTTTTTTTAAAAATTAAATTCTAAAGGATTAAGATAAGGAAAAATATACATGTATATGATTAAAATTAACAACTCTTAGGCATATTCAAAATCAAGACAAATATGTCATTAGGCAATCAATATCGGCCACCCAATTTCCCGCGGACATGCGCAATGGGGTCGGTTTCGCTCTTCCTTCATCAATATTCATGAAAAGGCATTACTTTCCTGGCAGAAAAATAAACAAATAAAAATATGTGTCTCTGTAACAAGATGGAGCTCATCATTGTAATTTACAGATAACTTCTATAAGTAGACAAACACTTGTGTTTTCACTGTCATTCAAAATTGACGCAAATCATAGTGTGTATAGCAAAAGTTTATTTACTATCGAATTTTACACGATTTCAACATATTTTATTTCTCAAATAAAAAGTCAGTTTTGAAAAATTTCGATTAACTGTAATTTAAAGGTGATATCAATCAAAACTCAAAAGAAAAAATATTGTTTTGTCCAACACTTTCTTTCGCCTCATGACGCGGAAAGCACAGATAAAAAAAGGAAATACTACATCTTGACATTTGGCATGATATTGGCTTCTACCCATGTTTGATGTTTGGTAAAACCACACGTATTTTTAATTTCTTATAATCCTTCGCATTTCCGTTGTGTAAATCAAAATGTAAAATACCTTATTGGAGCCAATGTGCCACTTACAAATAGGTACAAGTAAAAAAACGTGAATAATTCGTCCATCTGGAATTAATTTTTTTTAAATTTATTTCAGTCCTCAAAACTATCTTCTAGTAAAATCGTTGGTTTAAAATGATTGATAATTCCCCCAACCATGATTTCCAAGACTGCTTTCACCACTTTTTGCGTAATATTTCGATAATCATAAAAAATGTCCAGATTACCTGTGTTGAAACGCCCTCTCTACCGCTTCAGGATTTAATAAACAGAAGAAAAAAAGTCTACGGGTATTTTGCATTGCAAAAGACGTGAAAGTACCAAACTTATGACGTTACAATTGTGCGAGGTATCCCGAGTAATTCCGAGTAGAGAAAAGATGTTAACATTTCCCATTTTTGAATCTCCGCACGATGTTTGATTTTGTTGAAATTTTCCGGATAAAAACAGATGATTTATCAATGAAGAAACCTTGTATTTTTTTTTATAATCTTTTATCGATTTGAATAGTACTTCATAGACAGGTATTTGTTAATTTTAACTAAAAATCATCAAAAAATGATGGAAGCAATAGAACCTAAGGCTTTCATGATAACTGCGGTACTGCTCTCTTGCAGGGCAAATTTATATTATACTTTTCCGAAGTTTCAGTAGGTAGATAATTAAACGACGTAATTCTCACCAATCTATGTCATTTTGCCCTGCAAAAGAGCAGTACTGTAATAACCGTGAACGGGTCTATAACTTGTGACAGGCAATACTCTGTCCCAAGATATCCTGGATTCACATTTGCCTTAATTGCTTGAAATTTATAAACAATAGATAATACAATGCTAAAAAATGTGATGTCTACGGGGATTTTGTATTGCATCAAGCCCGGATGATAACGTTTCCGAGTAAAAGATGATAATGTGTCAATGAAACTATCTTGGAAATTATCCCTTTGAACTATTTCAATTACACTTCTTTCACAGGTCTGTGTATTTTTATCAAAAATTGTCGAAATGTGCTGCATAAATATCTTTGGACAAACAATGTCTTTGAAGTTTTCTTTGAATTACTAACCAAACATTTTAGACTATGGGGTTTAAATCGGGGGACTGTGCTGCCACTCCAGCGTTGGGATGTTGTTGTTACTTTTGTAAGTCATTGTTGGACTGCAGGAAAGATGAGACCGATGAACAGGTGTATTATCAATGATGACAGAGTCTGTCCCGAGTTTTTGCTTCCACCACTTTTGCTTGATATTTCGATTATCATAAATACCTTTGTGCTCAAACTACGTTCATCCACTAAATTGAAAAATGTCCAGATTATCTGTTTTGAAACGCCCCCGGCCCTCTACCGCTTCAGGTTTCAATACGCATCCCAAAATTAGTCTGGCAGCCAGCCCCAAATTAAAAGTCTACGGGAATTTTGCATAGCATCAGCCATTAATAAGCCCGGACGATAACGTTGAAAAATTGCGCGAGGTATCCCGAGTACTTCCGAATGGAGAAAAGATGTAAACAATTTCCATCATAGTGAAAAATGATTAATTGTTCAATGAAGATATCTTGGATATATTCCCTTTCATCGATTTCAACTGTATTTCTTTTAACAAGTGATGGAAGCAATAACCTGAGACAGACTATAATTATCATCCGTAAATAAATAGTAATTATCGGGGAAATGTCTTGCTACCACAGGCCACAGGTTATTACTATCAGTATTTAGACTGAGTATACTCTGTTACGAGTTTCTGCTTCCACTACTTTTCGCTTGATATTTCGATAATCATAAATACCTTTGTGCTCAAACTACGTTCATTCTCTTATATGAAAAAATGTCCAGATTATTTGTTTTGAAACGCCCCCTCTACCGCTTTGGGTTTCAATACACATCCCAAAATTAGTCTGGCAGCCAGCAATCGTCACTCCTTTTCCATATGTAAACCCACAGGGGCTCGTCACGAAATTTTTCCAACCTTTTATATATATCACCTCTAGTGTGTTTTATAGTATAGAGGTGATATATATAAAAGGTTGGAAAAATTTCGTGACGAGCCCCTGTGGTAAACCCCACAGTCATTTCCAATGACAATTTGACTTTCATCAGAGAAAATTACTTTTTTCCAGTCATTTATAACGGTCCAAGTTCTTTTATTATACACCAAACGCCCTAGTTTCTCACGATTTGGCACCCGGATAGGTATTTTCTTATTTATCTTCTGTAATCATTCTGTAACGTTTTAGACTACGCCAGATTGCTTTTGATGACACATTGGCATTGTTGTTCTCGTTACACTTACTTGTCACATCTGATAAAAACCGTTTCCTATCCACCCGAGTCTGTCTAACAAGTCTCCGTGCTGCACGCTCATCCACTAATTTTCTGTGTCCACTCCTGTGTTTAGTCGTTATATGTCTACTGGTTGAGTCTCTACTGGCGTGCGACCAGTTCTCGCCGAGTACCATTTCTCGCCAGTACATTGTGACGTCATTTTATCAACACATAAAATTATAGACGAAAAATGACGTCACAATGTACTGGCGAGAAATGATAGGTCGCACGCCAGTACTGTGTATTCTAAATATTTTCCACACACTATATACAGTTTATTTAGATATTTCCAACAAACATGAAACTTCACCAAAGCTTTTACCACCCTGTAACAATGTTACGATGTTTTCTTTACAGCTCTGATTAAGCTCAGTTGATTTTCGACCCATTAAATTTCCCTCTCTTCAACTCTCGTACAAAGAAGCAGACAAAAATAGATAATAATACGTCACTGATAATGACCTAGATTGACTTTCTTAGTATATCTTGGGTGATTATGCAAAGAAAGACAACCCGAATTGTACAATAGGCGAAAAACGCGTTCAATAAATGACGCGATCGTGTGAATACTTTTGAACAATATGTTCTAGAAAAACAAATGACCCATCTCAGTAAGATTTATTGACCCGGAGCACGTTTCACAAAGATTTCCTAAGATGTTTCCTAAAGTAGAACTTAAGATATGCCTAAGTTATAACTAAGGAAGCATGCACGTAGCATCGGGGTGGGAGGCTGGGGGATGGGAGGCAGGGAATTACGTAATGAAACCTATACTTTAGCCTTGAAAACGGTTTTTAAATTTGAGAAAATGCATTGATCGTAGTATCTATATTTTGCTATATGTATATATATTTATAAAATTTTAATATGGCCGCATGAATCAATTGATAACATTGCATGGTCACTACTAGATTTTCTGTTATTTATCTTTATTAATGATAGAGTGCATGTTTTTGTCTAGTTAATCCATAATATATAGCCCTTAAGCTTATTGATATATACGGTAAAGTTTATTTCTAAATTCTACTGCAGTTATTATCGAGATCAAAGAGATGCCGCGGACATTATTCGTCTCCAATATACCACGAACGTCATCAGTAAATTATCAGATCTTTAACAAATACTAAACTCGAGTCGATCATGAGTTTATAACTTTTAAAAAACTCGCTCTTTATTAAAAAAAACAACATTGATAACACGAGATAATGTCCTTTAGAGCGATTTGTATTCCCTTTACCTTATAGATGAATGCATGGTCCGATATTCTTAATCATGATATCATTTTAAAGGTGTTATCAAATAAAAATACACCACCAAAGGAATTTTCAAAATATTAATTATGGTCCAACTAAATACACCTTGAATTTTGCTTTGAAGTCAATGGGCAACAAATGTTTTGATAAGATATTGTAAAAAGTAACTTTAAATTTGTAAAACTCTCTTCTTTAATACATGTATAAACTTTCTCTTTATTAGAATATGAAATAAAATTAATAATTTACCGCAGATATTTTGACGAAATTAAAATTTTTCTTTTTTTCAACAAGGGGAGATAACTCTAAAAATCTTAAGGTGCTAAATGACCGGCTTCTTATATATTGTCAGTCATGCGAATTTGGTTCATTTCACTTTTATTGTTATCCAGCAATATATTTTTAACTGGTTTAAAATGATTCAAACTGTTCAATATCCCTTCATTACTCCATGAATACCTTATTGTTTATTTCAAAGAGCTAATTGCGGCTGTGCCAAGACCCTCCCCAACACATTTTCACTGCTTGTTCCAAATAAAACAAAAACCAAATTAATAGGTTAATTATCGAATTAATTAATCTAAATTAATAAAAAAAAATCATAAATAATTTAAGTGTGTATTTCATTTATCAAAAAATATATCGTCTGCATTCGATTCTGATCGATAGTCTGCAATCGATGTACTTGTAAACAAACATGCCGATGGTATTACTGACAAAACCATTGGGGTTACGCGGAACAGCCGTCTCAACCAATCAGATTCATCTCGCTTGAAAAATGACCTACTTCCACTCTCTATACTGTAGATAAACCGGTCAGCTGATTGTCGTCGCTGTTAGTAGGATAGAAATAAAGTTCTTGTTCGTGATTGTTGCAGAATAACCTCAGAGGTCTCGAAATGTTGTTTAGAAATATAAAAGCCGAGGCTTCCCCTCTTTAGAAAAAAGTTTTTTCGTAAGATATTACTTATTCCCAAGTATGGTTTGTGAAACGCCCCCGGGATTCCAGACAGTACAGATTTGTAGCCCCCCGACATTCTAGTGTTTCAAAAGTCAATATTTTAGAAATCATCCTTTTGTCATTGATTTCAACAAACATCTCTTACATTAATTGACTGCCTAAAAATTTTTTATTTAAGGTGTAGTTCTTTTAATAGACCTTTCTCAACTAAGCGGGAGGAAAATGGCATATGTAATCGGATTGTGCGTCTGGTGCATGTTGTACATTGAAATCTGTTTGGATAAAAAACCTTATAAAATATCCATTAGAAAGTCTGCTGCATGATCGAGAAAGGTTTTGATGTTCTAAACATATTTTTTTAAAGAAATTTGACATGTAGAACTTAAGATGTTAAAACTTTACAGACGGATTGATAGAGCTCCAGTACTTAAGAGAACTAATTTGGCGGCTCAGTGTTGTTAAGGTAATACACAACACAAAGGCCAAAATATTTTCAAAATTATTACTTATAAAAAATAAAAACTTTAAATCTCTTTATGTGTTTTATAGAAAAAAAGATACCCAACATTACCCCCCCCCCATGGTTTGTTATGGGGGGGGGGGGGTAACGTCGATTATTCCTCTATATTGAATTATTTCACGACAGTATTCTTACAAAAAACAACCTTTAATTCACATGTTATTGGCATAAGATGAATGTAATAAGTTAACTACTTTAAACGCTGATCTATTCCGAAGCACATGTAGAATCCGTCATAGTATCAACAAAAATTTGTTCTTATAGATAACAGGTTGTGCGGGAAATGTGTGACCAATAATAATACAGTCCTTCTTATCGTTTTGCAGGCCCTGTGTAATGTCACGTTGGAGCTATATGTGAAGGTGTAGGATAGGGGCGCGTCTTTGAACTTATCGATCTGTGTCAATTCAACAGCAATGCCCGGGACCTCAATGATAGCAGTCCTACTGCTGCTGGTACATGGTGTGGCTTTACAGGATGGTGAGTACCATTATATAAATAGTGCCTGTTTGGGAGGGTAACAGTTGAAATTGACACCCCGAGAAAACCATTGTCAACCGACGCGAAGCGGAGGTTGACAATGGTTTTCGAGGGGTGTCAATTTCAACTGTTATCCTCCCAAACAGGCACTATTTATTTTGTTATACTGAATGTCTTTTTTAAGATTTTTAAGAAAATTTTACTGCTTTTATATAGGAATAACGTGAATTCTACAGCGAACCTTACGCGCATAATTTTCGCGCATGTAACATTTTTTAATGTTACCCGTTGCCAAGTGCGTTGCTAACGCTGAGGGTAATAGTAAATATTATTAACTGCGTCTTAACCAATCAGATTTCAGCATTTAACATGAAAGTATAACAAAACAAAATAACGCAAAAAGACTCATCGTTGTGTTATTTTACAAATAAACGCTCAATAAAAATCGGGGATTGTTATGCGTTGCCCAAGAAAGTCAAGAATATACGTAACGGCTCTTTATATAAAAAGAAAATACCCGGACGATTTTAAACATCCATATACTTTTAAGCTTTTCTAACCAAATGTTTTTTGAAAAGAAGATTTTAAAACATTTTCTCAAAATGTTCTTATGTAAAATTGTATCCTTCCATTAAGGCCCACACACATTTGAGCTTTTCTGGCCTAATAGTTTTTGAGAAAAAGAATTTTAAAGATTTCCTCTATAAATTCGTTTGTAAAAATTCATCCCCCCATTGTAGCCCCACCCTATCCCCGAGGACCATGATATGAACAAACCTGAATCTACATTACTTGAGGATCCGTCCATACAAGTTCCAGCTTTTCTAAGTGTTCATCCTGATAAATATTAAATAGAGTAATTTTGAAATTACGAAATAAAATGATATGAAATTTTCAACATTTCGTAACTAATATGTTTTCTCATCAATAACACAGATAAAATGTAACATACCGATTGAAATCTTTTAGCTGTGAAGTCCGTCAAAAACTTTTCTGCGCGTGCTTAATATGACTGACAATTTTTTATGATTTATTTTAATCATAAGTGATAGGTTAAAATAAAAACCCCACTTAACATGGCCAAAAATGATGATTGAGGAAACAGCAACTGTTTGGAATATTGGTGTCTACAACAGATTGTACTCAAAGGATCAATTGTCAATTACCATTGAATCGACCCATAGGGCCGGTATTGGTTTCTGTCTTTACAAATAGCATATCGATTTCTGTTCAAATTCTTGATTTTAGGCCATACACAGTAAACTCTTGGGTTTTAGTTCTCATAATGTATAGTGATTACAAAAAAATTCACAGTCGTTGTCCGAGCAGTATGAGTAATGGACGCCATTTTTTAGCTCATCTGAGCTGAAAGCTCAAGTGAGCTTTTCTAATCAAAATTTGTCCGTTGTCTGTCGTCGTTGCCGATAGCGTTTGCGGCGTTTTTGTAAACTTTTCACATTTTCTTCTTCTCTAGAACCACTGGGCAGATTTAAACCAAACTTGGCACAAAGCATCTCTGAGTAAAAGGGATTCAAGTTTTTTCAAATGAAGGGCAACGCCCTCTTTAAAGGGGAGATAATTTAGAATTATTGAAAATTTGTTGGTATTTTTTAAAAAAATTTCCTCTCAAAAACTATTAGGCCAGAAAAGCTGTATCTTGTATGGAAGCATCCTCAGGTAGTATAGATTCAAATTTGTTCAAATCATGGTCTTTGGGGGTACGGTGGGGCCACAATTGGGGAATGAATTTTTACAAAGGAATATATATAGAGAAAATCTTTAAAAATCTTCTTCTCAAAAACTATTAGACCAGAAAAGCTCAAAATATAATGGAATCAACCTCAGGTAGTGTAGATTCAAATATGTTCAAACCATGGTCCTAGGGGGTAGGGTAGGGCCACAGTATGGGGGGGGGGTCGTGTTTTACATAGGAATACATAGAGAAAATCTTTTAAAATCTTCTAAAAACTATTAGACTAGAAAAACTCAAATTAAAATGGAAGCATCCTCAGGTAGTGTAGATTCAAATTTGTTCAAATCATGGTCCCAGGGGGTATGGTGAGGCCACAAGGGGGGGGGGGTCAAGTTTTACATAGTAATACATAGAGAAAATCTTTAAAAATCTTCCTCTCAAAAACCATTTGGCCAGAAAAGCTCAAATTAAAATGGAAGCATCCTCAGATAGTGTTTATTCAAGTTTGTTCAAATCATGGTCCTTGGGGGTACGGTGGGGCCACAATGGGGGATCATGTTTTACACAGTAATATATAAAGAAAATCTTTAAAAATCTTCTAAACAACTATTAGGCCAGAAAGAAAGATATGGACTGGAAAAGAATTTTGCATTTTTTCTGCCAGTGACCTTGACCAAATGACCTTGGGTTAAGGTCATGACACACCCTTAGGTCATAAGCAATCTTTGTGTGAAGTAAGAACTTCCATAAGTTCTTACTTCACTTCCATTGTTTCTCCATAAGAAAGATATGGACCGGACACGATTGCACAGACAGACGGACGGACAGACGGACGGACAAGGTGATTCCTATATACCCCCACCAACTTTGTTTGCGGGGAGTATAAAAATCTTATTCTCAGAAACTTATCAGCCAGGAAAGCTGAAACTTGTGTGAGAGCATCCTCAGTAAGTGTTAATTCAAAGTTGTGAAAATCATGATCCCTGAGGGTAGGGTGGGGCCACAATGGGGAATCAAAGTTTTACATAGGACTTAATAGAGTCAATCTTTAAAAATCTTCTTCTCAAATTCTAATCAGCCAGTAAAACTGAAACTTGTGTGGCAGCATCCTCAGGTAGTGTAGTTTTAAAGTTGTAAAAATCATGACCCCCGGTGGAAGGGGGGCACAATGGGTCGGAGGGGGGTGTCGAAGTTTTACATAGGATTATATAGGGTAAATCCTTTGAAATCTTCTCAGTAACTAATCAGCCAGGAAAGCTGAAATTTGTGTGGAAGCATCCTCAGGGAGTGTAGATTCAAAGTTGTGAAAATAATGACACCCCCGGGAGTAGGGTGGGGCCACAATGGGGGGGGGGGGGGGTCGAAATTTTACATAGGATTATGTAGAGTAAATTTTTAAAAATCTTCTTTAATACCAGAAACTTATCAGCCAAAAGACTCTTTATAATTGTTAAAACTGGCCCCAGGACAATTCTTCGGCCTCACAAGAAGGTTCAGAGTTTAATGTAGGTTTATATCCCATATATAAACATTTTGAGAAATGCAATACTCAACATGTAATATGAGTATAAAATCATCCTGTCAGAAAAGGGACTTATGATTATAAACATAAGAATATGCAGGGGGAATGGACTTTATTTATACAGGATCTTCATGCATCATTGTACATTGTCCTGATAGTTTGTATGCATGTGACTCCATTTAGCTGATCATACCTATTGTTACTCAGGTGAGCAATGTAGCCCATGGGCCTCGTTTTTTTTTTTTACTTACAGTCACAGTTTTATATTTTGGTTCTTTTCTAAGTTATTTTCTTGTTTTAATATATCGATCGTAGATCTTGACTCTCCTAGTGCATCGATCATATCCTTGGTTACATTGTTTTAATCTGTCATAAAAATCCAAACCTCACTTCATCCTCTCATATAACGCTCTGTCCACATGCAGTTTGTCACACCAGCTATGGCGGGACGTGCGTTAACTACTACTTCAACTCGTGCCTGTCTGGATCGTCGTATGCACGAACCGGCTGTGGATTCCAGGAGATGTGCTGTATTCCTCCCAAATTCCAGTTGACTCCGCCAATCCACGCCGGTGAGTATTACATTGTTTATTACCAAGAACCGTACTCTTCATAGGTTTAACCTTTATATTGCATGAAATGATTTTTCAGGCACGTAGCTTTGGGGGGGAGGGAGGCTGCCCCCCACACTTTTTTGCGCAACAAAGATTTTTCTTAAATTTACATCCAAAAAATTGAATTAACATGTAGTTGTCCCCCCTCCCCACCACTTTTATGGGATCATGTAAAAATCGAAATGAAAACAAGGAATTAATCAGTGAAATTGAAGTTAAAGGCATAAAGGTATACCCCCCTACACCCCCCCCCCCCCCCCGCCGTTGATTTTCAGGATTTGGGAAAGTAACCCTTTTTTTTTTTTCTTTTGCTTGTCAAGAATTTTTGGATGAACCCCCCCTTTCAAAAACGATGCTACGTGCCGGTTTTTACAATATAAATACACAAACTAAAACACAGACTTTAAATACTGTAGTTATATGACTGCGAGGCAGTAATGTCACATATGTTGATTTTTAAAAATTAAGGAAATGTCATTGGTACAGTACACAGTAGTTGACCACAAATGACTTCGCAAGATGGCCGACGTTTACGTTTGAATTCGTGTTATTTTTTTTTAACAATCTATCGGCGATAAGAAGCAGTCTAATTATGGTCTTATTCAACACATTCGACTCTGATCTTGCAGTAAATTTAGAATTACTCCGGTGTTCAGTATAGTATTTTAAACGTTACCTCACAGTTTTTGCTATTTATTCCGATCATCCTTCCAGTTTTATACATGTAAAATTCAACCTCTGACATCTCTATGACGACTTGTTTCTGCCTCCCCATATTTTTTTCCCGGTTGGATGCCATCTTGGTTTGCAGACGATTATTGTTTACTAAAGAGGAATAACTAAAAAATAACATCAGCGTAAGACAAAAAAAAACCAGACGGAAAATCATCAGATGATTTTTATGGCGTCGAGCGAAGCTCGAAAGCCATCTAGGGATCGTACGTCCGGAAGTTACGTTTTTAGGAGCCAAACAACTCAAATGAGTGCAAAGTTTTCGTATGTGTTTGAAGAAAAATAGATGACATACTTCAATTTCGAGCAGAACTGTACGTCAACAAAACAAGTTTGCAGATTCGAAATGGTTGCCGTCTTTAAAAATGTTCACATTTTATTGAAAACAATATGTCTCGGTTTCAGCGGATGAATACACTAGCACCGAGACACATGCGATAGCTGGGCTTACATACTCAATTTGGTTATGAAATGTACTAGCCTGCAAAATAGATTATTTTGTATCCATATCGAAAATTGACAATGCACAAATGTTTGATCTTGTAGAAACAAAACTTCCTAATCGAGCGATAAGTACATCTACAACCAAAAGTTATTTTAAACCAACTAGTGAACTACTTCACTTTGTAAACAACGTGAATGGGTGCTTTCTTTTATCTACCCCTGATCTTTTCGGCCCGTGTCATTTGGATCCTTGTGAATTTTAGATGAAATTGATAATGAGAGACAGAGTGGTTATCAGCAGTATACAATATATAAGATTAAACACAATAATAATTTTAATATTTATTTTCATATAAATAGAGAAAAAAATCTAAAAAAAATTTAACTCCTAAGATATTTCTATAAACTTAAATTTTCAATTGAAATTCAAAACTTTTTAAGAATTAGGTGAGCAAATTTGTAATGAGTTGTAATTTTATTAGTTATGTGATAAATAACATTTTCTATTTTTAAATTTTTTTTTTTATTTTCGATAATTTATGAAAAAAAATACCAGCTTTTGAACTTGGTCATTTTTTTGGGCAAAATATTGCATATAGGGTACCCTCATTGTACGGATAAGTCCTCCTACAGTTTTCAAAATAGGAAGTTGTTCTTTTGCAGATCAATTATACATATATCAGAGGTATGCATACTGCTAGGATTTTGATTTTCGATAATTTATGAAAAAAATACCAGCTTTTGAACTTGGTCATTTTTTGGCATATAGGGTACCCTCATTGTACGGATAAGTCCTCCTACAGTTTTCAAAATAGGAAGTTGTTCTTTTGCAGATCAATTATACATATATCAGAGGTATGCATACTGCTAGGATTTTGATTTTCGATAATTTATGAAAAAATTCCAGCTTTTGAACTTGGTCATTTTTTAGCAAAATATTGCATATAGGGTACCCTCATTGTATGGATAACTCCTCCTACAGTTCTCAAGATAGGAATTTTTCTTTTGCAGATCAATTATACATATATCAGAGGTGTGCTTATTGCTAGGAGTTTGGTTACTGATAATTTATGAAAAAAAATTGCTTGGATTTTGGTTACTGATAATTTATGAAAAAAAAATCAAAAAATTTAATCATTTTTTTTAATTTTTTTTTTATTTTCGATAATTTATGAAAAAAATACCAGCTTTTGAACTTGGTCATTTTTTTGGGCAAAATATTGCATATAGCGTACCCTCATTGTACGGATAGCTCCTCTTACAGTTTTCAAGATAAGAAGTTGTTCTTTTGCATATCAGTTATACATATATCAGAGGTGTGCATATTGCTAGGATTTTGATTACTGATAATTTGTGAAAAAAATACCAGCTTTTGAAGTTAGTCAATTTTTAGCAAAATATTGCATATAGAGTAACCTCATTGTACAGATAACTATTCCTACAGTTTTATAGATAAAAAGTTGTTCTTTTGCAGATTAATTGTACATGTATCAGAGGTGTGAATCTTTCTAGGATTTTTATTTCTGATTATTTATGAAAAAAATACCAGCTTTTGAACTAAGTCTTTTTAGCAAAATATTGCATATGGGGTACTTTATTTCACTGGATATGGGTTGACATGGATTATGGTTACAGTTCGCATATAAAAAGAAAAACCCGGTTAGCTGTCACATTGACAGCTTTTCACTTGTTAAAAAAATTATTTAGGTTTTTACTCTTCAAATTAACTTTAACTCGACGCCATTGTGGCCCTTCAGGCCTTTGATTTAATTCTTGTTATCGTAAGAAATGGGCTTTATTTTATTTTTAAAATCTACGCTACCGAAAAAAAAATATGTTTCGGCGGTCATTTTGGAACTCTACTTACTAATAAATCACATTAAAGAGGTTCACTCCTTAGGATTTTGGCCATTTTGGGTCACCTCTGGTCTAAAAAACATATTTAAACAATATTTTGAAATTTCTATCGATATATTTTGCCATATTTAGCTTGTATTTCATAAAACTTATAAGAAAAAAATCTCAATTTTTTTAAATGTGACCCCTGCCTGTCTTACTTTTTAATGAGACATTAAATGCAAGTCTATTTGTATGCAAAGTTTTGGAAAGATGACATTACTACATTTTGTTATTTGCGTTATAATTTGATTACTACAAAATTTTGTTATATCTGTTGTTGTGTTCAGTATGTACTGGCATTTGAAGCCACCAATAAAGCAAGAATTTTTAAACTTTGACTTAAATTTTACTTCTATTAAAATCATAGCTAAATAATAGTTCTAACGATAAATATTTGTTTGATATCTTGAACTTATCAATTTTCATGTCAAATAGCAAAAATTTCAGGAAACTTATCATTTCTGTTTGGGGCCCTATATTTCCAAAAAATGGCATGTGACATGGGTCCTCATCTTTATATCCAAGTGGTTTTCGGATGATTGACATTAATATTACTATTATTTCAGGTGCCAACCTCCTTATAAGAAATCTCATAAAGTTTACATAAATGTTATTATTTAACAATAATACTGTAACAATTTTGAGATATATTAAAATTAGCATGATATAACAAAAACAGTTTAACCGGCTTTTCTGATCTAAAAAGGATTTAAAGCTTTTTAGCTCACCGAGACGAAGTCAAGGGGAGCTTATGCTATACCCCCGGCGTCGGCGTCCGGACCTGGTTAAAGTTTTTGTTGCAGGTCCTGTATCTAAGCTATTACTTGTCGTATCTTCACCAGACTTGTATGAATGGTGCATCTGGACCTACTTATGGACTTGAAAGACTTGGATGTTGAATCTTGGTCTTAAATTTCAGATGCTGGAGGAGGTTAAGGTTTTTGGGGCAGGTTACAGCAATATTTAAGTTACTGCTGGTATTAACATCACCAAACTTGCATGGATGGTGTGTCTTATAATACTGATACACCAGACAGGCTTGAGTGCTGAATCTGAGCTATAGGTTTCGGATGCTGGAAGAGGTTAAGGTTTTCAGAGCTGGTTAAAGTTTTTTGAGCAGGTGCCCTCTGATGATTATATCTTAGTTACTACTGGTCCTAACTTCATCAAACTTGCATGGGTGATGCGTCTTATAATACTGATGCACCTGACAGGCTTGAATGCTGAATCTGAGCCATAAGTTTCCGGTGCTGGATGTGGTTTAGTTTTTTTGAACAGGTCACGTTTTTTTTAGATGATAGCTTACATAGTTGATTTAATTATATTATAAATGAAACGCTGAGGTTGCTTCAGATGCAGAGCCTGATCTCCATTACTAAGGATGCTAAAGAAATCTCCTACCTCACTAAAACCTGCTTGATAGATAGATGTGGTTGTTGTTTAATGATATAACATGATTCCTTTGATAAAATATTGCATGATATGAACCACTATTGTTTTATATGATATAATAAAATATCATATGTTGTATTGCAAAAAGTTACATGATACTATATAATATCGATCAATTTTTTTAAATATTTTATGATATGATATTGTATCATGATATTGTTATGTATAGTCTTGTATATTATGATACAATATTGTATAATATTACATTGTATTATTGATTCATTTTTTTATCCCATGATACTCTTACATATGATATCGCAATATATAATATATCTTCTTTCATACAATATTGTATATTCTATAATATTGTATCATACAATATTGTTTAATATGACATTGGTTTCTATAATATAGAATTACATCACATAAAATTGTATTATATGATATTGTAATATATAATATTGTATCTTACAATATTGTATAATATGTTGTTTGTTTTTATGATATATTATCATATCACATGAAATTGTATTCTATGATATTGTAATATATATTATTGTATCATATGATACAATATGTAGATTATGCTATAGTATTATATTATATTTTACTTTATCAAATGATATTGTATCATTTGATATGATACAGTGTTGTATCAAATTGAATTGTACCATATGATACAATATCATATTATGTATCAAATATGATACAGTATCATACAATGCAATATCATACTATATTATACTGTAACAATATAATATCATATCTACAATATTATGATGTTTTGTGTAATATGATATTGTATCAAATAATACTATATTGTATTATAATATATTATCATATTGTATTTTGTGATCAAATACAATAATGTATAACACAATATGATGTCATATCATATGTTACAAACCTACAGAGTGTTTTTATATCCTCAAGGACTATCAAGTGAGACATTTATTTCACAAGAAGCGGTGATTTCCAAAATTCATATCCAGCAGTCACATATTATGTTTAAACCAATGAAAGTGTGAAATTTCAGTCTGAGGGAAAACAATTTGATATAACGCGTTATCGATCACGTGTCAGGGCAATTAAAACTTTATACGTATTTCTCCGTCAACGTTCGGGATATACGAAGATCTATTCTACCAAAATATTATACTTCCAACCGGCATTGTCCTTTGGATATATGATGGAGGGGGGGGGGGGGGGTCATATCTCCTTCACCATCATGCAATACATTCATTATATTGTGTCATGTGATATCATATGATTCAACATAATGAGGATAAAATAATGTTATGTTGTGCGCGTACCTGTTCTACGCCTTAATAATAGCCGGGGTTTGATACAGAGTGCACGAGCCGGTATCCTAATTACTGTGCTGACTATTGCCTACTGATCTGCCTTGCTATATGTACCTGTGATTAAATTTCAAGGAGGTAGTTTTTCACAACAAAAAGTGTGAAATCTGCTACATTTGTCTGTGAAACTATTTTCAAGTTTATTTCATGATCTTATACTGTAGGAATTTCAACATCCTCTTTAGATTTATGATACAACATTGCAACATATGATATTGTATCAAACACATTGATATGCAAAGGTTAATAAGATCAATAACTATGATTTTAATATCATATAGGTGATCTCAAAATTTAAAGGTAATGCATCATCTCGGTAAGTTCTGTAAACTTTGATTACCTGTTTTAAATTGGAAAGGCTCTAGTCCACTACATGCAGATTAAATATTCTAATCAAACATCGAAGAAAACGTCAAGTTCGCATCGTTTGACTATACTTTGAAATAAAGAACACATACTCCTTTTAAAGAAATAAATCGTTATATTATATATCACTGGCCAGCTCTCTTAATTATTGTAGTGCGAAATCATCACGTTTCATGAAATAAAGATGATAAATAGGATAAACCCACCGTTTTGTCGGTTTCCGATAAAGCAAGAGAAATAAACTTTACTTTTAGTAGGCGAATTTTACTTCCGGTTAATATTCCTACGCACGTAGAGAAAAAAGTTGATTTTTATCATCATGTAAGTGTGTAGATATTTTACTATCGATACTTTAACACATTAAAAACTTATTAGAATATCGTTTTTTTTAGTAATTTACATAAAATTAAAGATTCCTATGAAGCTGTCACTGCATATTAAATAAAGTAGTGCAAGGCGCAATGCATGCGCTGATAGTAAAATTTGCCAGATGCCTCATATGGACACAACAATGATGACGTCGCGTTTTCCTTTGTTGAATTAAAAACAACCACCTGCGATTAGCGTATTTTACTTGGAGTGACTCATATTGCAATGTAAATGTCTCTTTCTAAAGAATCAGAGAATCTTGTTATGATGCACGTGTTTGTGGTGTTGATTGATTATATTTCTCTTCCTTCTTGAGGTCAGTGTGGAATAAGCACACCTGTTACAACCCATCAGTATAAGATAGTGGGCGGGACGAGAGCTCAGCCAGGAGAGTTTCCGTGGCAGGTATTTCTTTTTGTGCACTCCGTCATTTAAAAAGAAGAAAAAACACACTCATACACACTTAATTAAAAGAGATTATGTGATGACAAACGAACATTAATCATGACAATAATATAATTATTGTAATACCATGAACAATATTTATTAGTGAACAAGAAATGTTTTTGGATATCGTCGGTCCTGTATCACACCAAGCGGTGCATACAAATTATCATAATTTGTCTGTATCGCTTGGTGTGTTACAGGACTGAAGCCATCCAAGAATAAACATTCAATGCTTAAATATATCCAGCATGAATCACTGGAGAAAGCATTTCATTGTTTAAATACATATAGTTATAAATAATCTGCTACTTTCAATTTTTTGTAAGTACACACAGTCTTATCACGGCGCATGAGCACAGGTCAAACGTCATCACGCGTTTTGAATATGTTTACTATTGGCTCACCTGATCATATTCTAATCACATTTTGTCTGTGGCCGTCTGTCCGTCCGTCTTTCTGTCTGTCCGTCTCTCTGTAAACTTTTCAAATTTCCAACATCTTCTCCAGAACCACTGGGCCTATTTCAAAAAGCATCCTTAGGCTAAGGGGATTGAAAGTTGTAAAAATTAAGGACCACGCCCTTTTTGCAATAAATAGGAATTATTGAAAATTTTCGAGAAAATTTTAAAATCTTCTACTCATGAACTATTAAGCCAGAAAAGCTGAAACTTCTGTGGAAGCATCCTCAGGTAGTGTAGATTCAAGGTGTGAAAATCATGACCTTCGGGGTAGGGTGGGGCCACATTGGGGGGAGTCGACTTTTCACATATGAATATATAGAGTAAATCATTAAAAATCTTCTTCTCAGAAAGCAATTAGCCAAGAAAGCTGAAACTTTTGTGGAAGCATCCTTGAGAGTGTATATTCAAAGTTGTGAAAATCATGACCCTTGGGGGTAGGGTGGGGCCACAATGGACGGGTCGACTTTTTAAATATGAATATATAGAATAAATCTTCTTCTCAAAAGCCATTTGGCAAGGAAAGTTGAAACTTGTGTGGAAGCACCCTTAGCTGGCATAAATTCAAGGTTGTGAATCATGACCCTCGGAGGTAGGGTTGGGCCACAATGGGGGGGGGGGTCAAATTTTACCATAATAATATATAGAGTAAATCTTTAAAAATTTTCTTCTCGAGAACCATTTGGCCTGCAGGAAAGCTGAAACTTATATGAAAGCACCCTCAGGTACATGTAGTTTAAATTCAAGGTTGTGAAAATCATCACTCCTGATAATATTTCCTTAAGATTTCCTTTATATATCTATGCTACTATATTTAATTATAGACTCGATTTTTTGGCTTAAATACCGATTAATCGGAAGAGTACTGTCTTTTGTTTTATATTCTAAACATCATTGGTACTTGAAGATTACCAATTTGTTTTTATTTTTTCTCAATCAAGCTTCGCTAATTAATAATCGACGAAAATTTCTCAAAAAATTCCGAAAATCATCAATTTTTTTTCTCGATCTTACAATTTTGTGCATGCGCATTACATTCACGCAAAATCACGGGGGGCTCTTTATTTCATGTTTCCACAATATCACATTTGCAAGGATAAACTCAGAGATGATAAAACAAATACGTGTAAAGAAAGTGAGCGCACAAGATTGTAAGTTTGCAGGAATCCTCGACACGAATCAATTGAGATTTAAATGCCAATAACCTCGAAAGGCTATGAACAGGTTTCAACAAAAAAATATTATGTTGAGAGTCGAAGTACATGGCTATTCCGGTTATTAAAAAACTCACAAAGCTTTCAAAAAATGGCAATGAGAGGTAAACCGATAACTAGTTGGAAATGTTAATGCAAACATATTTTAATGAAGTTATATTGTGCATATCCTAAAAAACTAGTAATAAGAAAAGAATATTTTTTATAGTGTTCATACAGCAGATCTAGAAATCAATATCAACAAATCAAAATATACCAGTATATTATAATTCAACATCATCTTATAATAACAAACATTTAAAACAAAAAAGTTTGATTTTAAAAAAGACCACCAGTTGGATTTGAACCCAAAACACTGAATGTTTGTATTCACTAATCCAGGACGAAACCATGCACTGAGCCATGCGAGACTTGTCAATATAAGCTCTATAAAGTACTGTTTGAAACAACACTGTCATATCAATGAACTTTGTTTTTTATCCTTCAAAAAATAATTTGAAAAAGTACATAATTAGTCATCTCTGGGTCATCTCTCCATCTTTTTTTAAAAAACGATATTTTTAATGTTGAAATATGTTACCTTTACACGTTTAAAATTTGTGGAGAGAAGACCCAGAGACAACAAAATCATTTAAAAACAGTTGTAAATAAGTAGGATTTTGCATGAATTGCCTCGTGTTGCTATATTTAGACCCAAATTATAATAAAACCTTTTGCATTTCAAATATTTTTCCACTCATTCCACATCCAACAGAAACCAAATAACGCTTATAATTAGAAAAAAATTCAAAATTAATTGATAAAATTTTCACTCTCCTTGTGCGCCAAGATTCCTGCCGAATGTGCATCTTAAGCGCCCACATTCTTTGCATTGGATTTCTTTTTCTGTTCATCAAAAAAAAAAATAAAATACGGGAGATAACTCTAACACAGTGCATTTACTATAAAAAAAATCCCGAGAGTTTCGAATGTCAACTTGATGTGTAATAAACGTTGTTGCAGAAATGTTGAATTGTGCAATTATTGAATTAAACTTTTCGAAGAGAGGTATTTACAGCTTCAAAATGGTTTATTATGAACAATTTGACTTTTATTTTCAATGCAACTTTATTAATTTTCTTCAAAATCGTTCTGGAACGATTTTGCAATTTTCTGCTACATTACGGGTATATTGGTAGGCAGACACAGATTACATTATTCCAACTCAGCAGAGTGTAGTGAAATTAATAGCATTGTTGTAGACTTAAAGCTGGTTTTTTTTTTTGGTAAGATTAAGGCAAATGTCAATAATATACGGTGTGTCGATGTATCTATTTCGTAAATGTCCGATATCATATACTATGTCAACCCGTGCACGCACGGCTCAAAATCTAGTTCATATGTAAAAGTTAACCTTCCTCTCCCCATTGTGGCCCCACCCTACCCCTGGTGGTCATGATTTTAACAATGGTTAATCTTCACTACCTTAGAATGATTATTATTATACATAAGTTTCAGCTTTCCTTGCTGACTAGTCTCTGAGATGAAAATTTTTAAACATTTACTCTATATATCCGTCTTTAAACAACGATGTCCTGTTATAATATGTTACTATAACGATCAGTAAAATAAAATGTTGGTGTAGCATTCAACCTTAACATAGATTTTTTTTCAATGAAAGTTCATGTACCTGCATGATGATGTGAAAATTTATGCAATTTGTTCAAAAAGCCGCGAAATGATCAAAATATACCGATAGTTTACAGTTTCTTCCGTTATATTGTAAAAAAGCATTTATTTATTCCTCGTCATGGCAGTGAATTTTTGTATTGTTTCCAGCCGATCTGTCATAAACAAATATGCAATTAAAATTGTTTAAATTTGATTGATTTTTAAAATCATGGGAGAAAGTCAGGTCGATTGATATTTAGCGAGTACATTACCTTGTAGGTGTCGATGAGATCAAATGGACATCATGTGTGTGGCGGGATCCTGATCGCTGACCAGTGGGTCCTCACTGCCGCCCACTGCTTCAATGAGTAAGTGTCTAACAAACCTGGCAAAGGTTTTGATGTATACATGTACATGTATAACATTTTTGCCCAATCAGCTAATATTTCGGCATAACATCAGCCTGGGTCCAAAGGTTAAAGTAGGGCTTGTATAATCACTACTTTTCCTAAGTACGCCAAATCAAACTAACTGACTTACACTAAAAACACCTAATATCTTATTGGAAAAATAGTTTAGGCATAAAGAGAAACAAATTACCTGTATTTTCTTAATAGGAAGTTTTATTTATTCATTATTTTACGAAGTACAACATTGATTAATTGCGAGGATAAATCCGATAAATGATCATGGCTTAAGATTCACATTAACATCGTTACAGAGCGTTCTTGAAAATAACAATTGCAATTTGTCAAAGTAATTAAAATCAGTTATAGTTCATTTCAGACGTAAATAAGAAGTCTCGATCAAAATCGTAAACGCAATATCACAGACCTTTCGTGTTTAGTCCATTCACGGTCAAATTTAACTCCCTCTGCTTCTCTGTCCATTTTATTCCGTAAAAGAAATTAGAATAGCTTGTCTCTATAGTGTCCGAGGAAAATCATTACGCTCTTTAATCTGGTTCTATGATAGAATTTCTTATGAAAATGCGTAAGTAGACTCTAACTCAGCTTTCATTCGCTTTGTTTTCAATTTCCAACCGATCTTCGACTTCAACGGAAGTGGTACTTTTCCTCAAATTTTATTTTTTTTATTCAATTGTGCAAGTGTTTTTTCTTAACTGTTTCACTTAATTATGATAAAAAAGTTTTGTCTTGTCAAAAGTTGTCATATTTATTTATTATGATAATGAAATATTTGCAACATTGTTGAATTAATTTTTCGTTATGTCATGTTCATCGAAGCGGCTTTCTAGGTCATCACAAAAAAAGGAAGTATGGACCAATGTTATCATTTGCAACAAGGGTTATATAATATTTTTTACTTGTAAGGTATAATATTTTAACGTATATTCGATATACATACGGGTGAATGCGTGATCAAATCTCCATCTTCTTCGAGCTTTATGGTATTTGATCACGTAACCAATCCGCATTTACATCCCGATATACATTCAAAATTGAAACCTTCTTCTTAAATTAGCTTTTTAGCATGTCTGTTCGTTTAAGTAACAATAATTGTTGCCATACATTCATTGAATTGTTTTAATGATATCAGTGCAGCATATTTCCTTAGTAACACGTGTTGGTTACGGCTAACCATGTGCTGAGTTTATTCAAGGCATCGAAGATGTCACCCGTAGCGCGAGAGACGGGACTTCGCGCCATAATTTTAAGCACCGGTAAGTGGACGAGTCCTAGTTTGATCCATGAGAATACTCCAGAGCACAGCGTTGCTTTATTTGAAAACTAAAACCTTTCCTATTACTTTTCTTTGGTTGAACATGACAAAAAGGTCTTTGATTTTGCATGTAAGTATAACATACAATTAAAAAACAACTGCTTTTTCTATCGCTTTTAAGCGTTCAAATTAAACATAATGAAAACGTTAATTGCAAGTGGTATGCGTGTATACGCACTGGATAAGATAATTACTTAAACATCGCTTATTGAATCTATGCGTTCCGTTTTTGAATTTATGACCAGCAGCGAAATAAAAAATATTTCTTAAAAGATACTTTTAATTCATCTATGCTTCCTATGGAATCATTTTGTTCAGTAAGGAAAGCTTTTTGAAAAGCAAGTACTTGTAAGTTGTTGTCTTCTAAGATGACAGCCCCTATAACACCAAAAAACTAGTTGTCGGACTAACACGATAGGTCAAAAATTACAAGTATTAATATGTTAAGTCTTTCTTTTAAGGCAATTCACCTTCCAGAGGCGTGTTTAGCTCTTGAGCGCTCGCCAGTGTATGTTGCTAGTATAGAGAAAATGGTTCGCATGCATCCACTCTGTTAAACACGCAATTCCTCTCAATCGCTTCTTCTTAAATACTGCTAGGGAAGTGAACGTTGCGGTCGCGATACGCTTGTATATTAACCTTTTATAGTCACGTGACAATCTCCGCGTCAAAGGTTGCTAAATGATCATACAAAAACAATCATCATAGGCAATATGGCATGATTACATAACATTAAATGATAACATATCCATACGTTCTTTATGTCAGTTCATAGTTAAGAATAAATTCATTGTCATTGGGTTTTACAGAAACAAAAACCCGTATGCTTGGACTGTTGTGGTAGGAGAACACGACCGTGCCGTGCTAGAGGGCCACGAAATCCTGGAAAAAGTTGACACCCTCTTCGTCCATTCTCACTACAGTCCTAGTCGATACTATAACGACATTGCTATAGTAAAGCTGGGAAACGCCGTGCCCGCCTACACGGAATTCATCCGCCCCGTGTGTCTGCCGTCGGCCAATGACAGCTATGACGGCATGATCTGTACAGTAACAGGCTGGGGGGCAGCGCACAGTGGTGAGTGATAAACATAGCCTTGAATTAGGCACAGTGGTGAGTGAGAAACATAGCCTTCAATTAGGCACAGTGGTGAGTGTTAAACAAAGCCATGAATTAGGCACAGTGGCGAGTGCTAAACATAGCCTTCAATTAAGCACAGTGGTAAGTGATAAACATAGCCTTGAAATAGGCGCAGTGGGGAATGATAAACATAGCCATGAATTAGGCACAGTGGTGAGTGATAAACATAGCTTTGAATTAGGCACAGTGGTGAGTGCTAAACAAAGCCTTCAATTAGGCACAGTGGTAAGTGATAAACATAGCCTTGAATTAGGCACAGTGGTGAGTGATAAACATAGCCTTCAATTAGGCACAGTGGTGATTGATAACATAGCCTTCAATTATGCACAATGGTGAGTGCTAAACAAAGCCTTCAATTAGGCACAGTGGTGAGTGCTACACATTGCCTTCAATTAGGCACAATGGTGAGTGATAAACATAGCCTTCAATTAGGCACAATGGTGAGTGCTAAACAAAGCCTTCAATTAGGCACAGTGGTGAGTGAGAAACATAGCCTTCAATTAGGCACAGTGGTGAGTGTTAAACATAGCCTTGAATTAGGCACAGTGGTGAGTGATAAACATAGCCTTGAATTAGGCACAGTGGTGAGTGATAAACATAGCCTTCAATTAGGCACAGTGGTGATTGATAAACAGCCTTCAATTAGGCACAATGGTGAGTGCTAAATAAAGCCTTCAATTAGGCACAGTGGTGAGTGCTACACATTGCCTTCAATTAGGCACAATGGTGAGTGATAAACATAGCCTTGAATTAGGCACAGTGGTGAGTGCTAAACAAAGCCTTCAATTAGGCACAGTGGTGAGTGCTAAACAAAGCCTTCAATTAGGCACAGTGGTGAGTGCTACACATTGCCTTCAATTAGGCACAATGGTGAGTGATAAACATAGCCTTGAATTAGGCACAGTGGTGAGTGCTAAACAAAGCCTTCAATTAGGCACAGTGGTGAGTGCTAAACATAGCCTTCAATTAGGCACAGTGGTGAGTGCTTAACATAGCCTTGAATTAGGCACAGTGATGAGTAGAAACATAGCCTTCAATTAGGCACAGTGATGAGTGATAAACATAGCCTTCAATAAGGAAAAGTGATGTGAGTGATAAACATTGCCTTGAATTAGGCACAGTGGTGAGTGATAAACATAGCCTCAATTAGGCACAGTGGTGAGTGATAAACATAACCTCAAATAGGCACAGTGGTGAGTGGTTAACATAAATTTAACTTAATATGGCTTAAAAATTGGTCTCACCTCGCTTTCAGTCTTTTTTTTTCACAGTTGAGCTATGTAAACCATTCGCGTTTTGTTTGATTTTGCTAAGAATAATACATTTTTGATTTATTTGATGGAATGTAACAAAAAATTGGAACGTTTAGATAAAAACGTTACTGAAGAAATCTCTTCCTTTAAAAAAATCAAGACCAAAGATAAATCAATTTAACAATAGAGTACATCGACCGTTGTAACAGCGACATTCTTCGACATCGGCAAGCTGATAGATGATTAAATTTAGCAAAGCAACCAAAAACTTGACAAAGATGAAAATAGAAGTTATTTTAAAAACACTGAAATTCGTTGTTTCATGTGTTGCCACTGTAGAGATAAATTTATTTACATTATTACGAGATTAATATGGAATTTAGCTGTGTTATGACATGCATTTGACTGTAAGTAGACGGTAATAAAAGAGTCGAATTTTAAGTGCTGTTGTTGATCTTTCCTTATCAATACTTTGATTCTATTGAAGGTGGCGTAGGGACAAGAAGTTTACTTAAAGCTGACGTGCCTCTGATTTCAAATGCTGTATGTTCCTACTTGATGGACAGAACAATTCCAGCCACAGAGGTGTGCGCGGGAAGAAAGCATGGGGGTGTAGACTCATGTCAGGTAAAAAGATTGACAGGGGTGCCTACTTGATTCGCAGGAACATTGAAACCTAATGTCATAGAGGAAATTTTGAAGTCTTAAGGCAAATCACATGCTGATTATCAAATAGATTATCAATTAAAAGGATTAACTAGGCATGATATAAAATCCCAATATGGAATAACAGGACGAGTGTAAGATGAAAAGAATTTACCTGCCGAAGCCTACAGTCAAGCTAAAAAGTTCATAGTAACATTCAAACTGTAAGATCACTCTATGATCCCTACAGTCAGGTTAAATAAATCACTATGCGAAACCTATTGTCAAGTAGAACTTCAGTGGGCCAATTTTATACTGTCAGGTAAAGGATTTACTGGGATAAGCCTACAGACAGGTAAAGGATTCACTGGGTGATGTCACCTCTCAGGTCATCAGGCGAAGTCAATTGTTAGGTTAAGGATTCATTAGGCATAGTCAACTCTCAGGTTAAGTAATCACTGGGCAATGTCTACTGTCAGATAAAAATTACTGGGCAATGCATACTGTCAGATGTAGGAATCACTGAGCGATGTCAATCGTTAGGTTAAGGATTCATTACCAAGGCCAACTTTCAGGTAAAGTTATCACTCGGCTATGTCTACTGTGAGGTAAAGGAATCGCTACATGATGTCTACTGTTTCTTTAAGGAATCACTGGACAATGTCAATCGTAAGGTAAAGGATTCACTAACCGAGGTCAACTTTCAGGTAAAGGAATCACTGGGCGATGCCTACTGTAAGGTAGAGGAATCTACCGGAAGAAATCTCTGGGCGAAGCCAATCGTCGTGCAAAAGAAGTACTGTGCGATGTCTAATGTTTAGTTAAGGATTCACTGGGCGATCTCAACTGTCAAGTAAAGGAAACACTAAGCAATGCCTTCTGTCTGGTAGAGGAATCACTTGGCGATGTCAATCGTTAAGTAAAGGATTCATTAACTGGGGTCAACTCTCAGGTTAAGTAATCACTGGGCTATGCCTACTTTTCGGTAAAGGAAACCCTTGGCGCTACCTACTGTCAGAGAAAGGCATTACAGCTCTTAGGTAAAGGATTCACTACGTGATGTCTACTCTCATATTAAGGAATCAATGGGCAATGTCTGCTGTCAAGTAAGGAACCATTGGGTGATGTAAACTCTCTAGTAAAGGAATCTTTTGGCGATGCCCACTGTTAGGTAAAAAATCACTTGGCGAAACCTACTGTCAGTTATAGGAATAAGTGGGCGATGTCAATCGTTAGGTAAAGGATTCATTAACCAAGGTCAACTTTCAGGTAAAGGAATCAATAGGCGATGTCTACTGTCAGGTAATGAGTCATTGGGCGATGTCAACTCTAAAATAAAGGAATCACTGAACAAAGCCTAATGTCAGGTATAGGAATCATATAGCATTGCCTACTGTCAGGAAGAGGAATCACTGCATGGGCAATGCCAATCGTTAGTTAAAGGATTCATTTACCGATGTCAACTTTCAGGTAAATTACTGAGTAATCACTGGGCTATGTCTACTGTTAGGTAAAGGAATCGCTACGCGGTGCGTACTGTCAGAGAAAGGAATTGCTGGCCGATGTAAGCTCTCAGGTAAAGGAATCACTAAGTAATGTCTACTGTCATGTTAAGCAATCACTAGGCGATGTCTACTGTCAGGTAATCGAACCATTGGGTGATGTAAACTTTCAGGTAAAGGAATCTTTGGGCAATGCCTACGGTAAGGTAAAACAAGAGGCCCATGGGGCCACATCGCTCACCTGAGCAACAATGGGCGTTCAAAAGATATTGTGCCATATGGTCCCTCGGTAGAATAACAAAAAATAAATATTGTCAAGTATTCGAATTTTACACTTAATTTAGCATACACGTAATCTTTGACATTGCACCTTCATGAGATACTATTTTTTACCAGAATAAGAAAATCCTACGCAAGATATAAAACTAAACATTTGGTAGGTGTACACTGTTAAGTTGTTAACTTCCAATTCCCTATATATATTCGTTCTGCCCCCACCCCCCCCCCCCCCCTGTAAAGCGATCAAAATATATGAGAGCATATAGGTACATTTTTTTCATCAACTAATTACTAGTTATTGTATTTTTTAAAAAAATATAATAGTTATTGTATTTTATTTAAAAAATACTACATGTATAGATGTGAAAAAGAAAATTGTACTTCAATGTGCTCAATTCCTCAAATTTAAAACATTCAAAAATTTAATTTGTCTTCTCCATTATAATTAAATGACTGTTATTTACCTCGCGTACAAACCAGGATAATTTTCCGCTGTGATATTTTCTTAGGAATAGCGATGATTACTTATCCTCTCAACAGAAATGTGTCAGAACTATGGAAACTGTTTTAAAGATGTCGTTTTTTATTTACTCGTGTTTGAAAAACTATCAAAATTGATGTAAATTTCACATTATTTATTGTATAAAGAGGGGGCTCCAGAGAGTAGGCATATACAGAATATCATTCTTTTATTTTGTTTTTACAAGTATTAAACATACTCTAATTCATATAGAATTTCTAATGTTCAACCAAAATTTCAGCGTCAATCGTAGAATTATAAGCAAGATACAGAGCTCACAGTTCGCCTAAGTTTGAGTCATATTTTGTTCACATGAGTTCATTACATTCAGCTTAAGATTTTTAACTTGGTATTTCCTATTCAGCATTCAAAATGGAAAAAAAGAATTGTCTAAGATTTTCAATTTTTTTTATTCACTCAAGACCGGTTTACTGGTATTTGAGGTTCAAAATCAGTTTATATACAAATGTACATAAACACAGTCCAGGATCACATGTACAGTAGGAGTAATAATGACGAAAAAGGTTAAGTTTACAATACAATTAGTTGTTAAAGTTGGTTTCTGGAAGAACAGAGTATGAAAATGTTCTTAATAAATATAGACAAACTTTTTACTTTTTTAATCTTTAGTTTTTAAGATCTGTGTACAAACATAGAATTGTGAGCATTGCTTATAATTTGAAGCTTAACACTCAAATATGGTTAGTAAATAGAAATTGTAAACAATTAAACACAAGAAACATGCACTTTAACAAATAAGGAACACAATTTATTTTTTCGAAATGAATTATATGTATATACCTACATATTTCCGTCAGCGATATCAAACTCTATTTAAACTGAATAAACTCGAGAAAATGCCGAGCATCTCAACAAAACCTATTGCATTAATCTACCATTACGCAAAAGATACTGCCGAATTACCGATAGAATAAATTGTATTTCAGTACTTTTTTTATACATCAGATTTTTCTTAATTTGCGCAGGTAAACAGTTAACTGTTTGATTTACCGAAGTCTCTGTTTGATTTGATACGTAAAAATCACGGAATACAGACGATAGTTCCCAGGTTACAAAGCATAAATAATGAAAACGAAACGAAAATCAGAACAAGCTAACACCAACGTCATGTGTGAAAACTGTCAACGCATTGAAATATTTAGCCTCAATTTACTTCACAAAATCGGCATCAATATATTTTGCATGTTTCAAAAATTTCCCTTCATACGCAAACTGTTGCACAACAAGCAAATTCATCAGTCAGATCGACCCTTTTTCGTATAATGTCATGGCTGCTTTAAACAAAGAACCTCGTTTTCGAAGTATGGAATACGAGTCTTGGTAAAATGAGTATAAACACGGGCCGTGGCAAAATAAAAGCCGGGGCAGATCGACAATCGTCAAATCCAAATACGCATTATTTTGCACAATATTTACAGAGAATACAAATATACTGGTCCATCAAATATCCTGAAATTCTAATGAGATTGGCAGATTAATAACTGCCAATCTTTTGTTTTGCCCAGACCAAGTCTTGCCCACCCATTTTACCGGATGCCGAACGCGCAGCTGAAACACGCCTTTCCTTTATTATTATTTTCGTAATAACTCAGACTTGAAACAGAATTAGCACTTAATTTTTGCAATTTATATTTTCCTTCCCATAAGGATAATTTATGCTAAAATACGTTGAATTTGCCTCGGTAGTTCTTGAGAAGAAGATTTTTAAAAATGCACCCCCCCCCTTTTTCTACAGTTTCATGGTTTTCTCCGCTTTGAATACAGATCGGACTTTTATTTCTGTAATTTATATTCGCCCTCCCATAAGGATGCTTTGTGCCAAATTTGGTTGAAATTGGATAAGCGGTTTTAGAGAAGAAGTTCAAAATGTAAAAAGTTTACAGACGGACGGACGGACGGACGGACAGACAGACGGACAGCGGACAAAATGTGATCAGAATAGCTCACTTGAGCTTTCAGCTCAGGTGAGCTAAAAATCACTCGGCAAATATATGTCAATAGTTAGATTAATGATTTATTAGGAGAAGTCAACACTCATGTTAAGTAATCACTGGGCAATGTCTACTGTAAGGAAGAGGAATCTTCTGGAAGAAATCTCGCGCAAAGCCTACCGTCATGCAAAGGAAGAACTGTGCGATGTCTACTGTCAAGTTTAGGATACACTGGGCGATTTCAACTGTCAAGTAAAGGAATCACTAAGCAATGCCTCCTGTCAGGTAGAGTAATCACTGGGTGAAGTATATTGTCTGATTAAAAAATTCACTTGACTAAGCCTACAGTCCGAATTCACTGAGCAATTATTACCGGTATTGTCAAGTCAAAGGAGTTGCTAGGCGCTGCCTACTCTTAAGTTAAGGAATTTCCTTAGGGATGTTAACTCTTAGATAAAAATTTCATTAGCCGATGAAGGAACTGCTAGGCGATGCCAACTGTCATCTTGAGAAATCACTGGGCGATGTAAACTATCAAGTTATGTAATTACATAGCTATGTCAACTGTCAAGTAAAAGAATTAGTTGGAGATGACTACTGTCGGCTAAAGTAATCACTGCATGTGCGATGCCATTTGTCAGGTTCAGACACTCACTGGGAGATCACTACAGTCAGTAAAAATATCACTTGGCAATATCTATTGTTAGATAAAGGAATCACTGGGTGATGCCTTCTGTCTGGTAAAAAGATTCACTCGCGATCGACGATGCATACAGTCCGAATTCACTTATCAATAACTATTGTAAGGTTCAAGGATTCACTAGGCGATGCCTGCAATCGTGTTGAAGGATTCACTGGGCGATGCCTACAGTCGTGTTGAAGGATTCACTGGGTGATGCCTGCAGTCATGTTGAAGAATTCACTGGGCGATGCCTACAGTCGTGTAGATAGATTCACTGGGCTATGCTTATAGTTGTGGTGAAGGATTCACTTGGTGAAGTCCGCAGTCGTGTGAAGGATTCACTGGGCGATGCCTACAGTCGTGTTGAAAGATTCACTGGGCGATACCTACAGTCGTGTTGAAGGATTCACTTGGTGATGTTCACAGTCGTGTGAAGGATTCACTGGGCGATGCCTTCAGTCATGTTGAAAGATTCACTGGGCGATACCTACAGTCGTGTTGTAGGATTCACTGGGCAATGCCCGCAGTTGTGTAAAGGATTCACTGGGCGATGCCTACAGTCGTTTTAAAGAATTGATAGGGTGATGCCCAAAGTCGTGTCTATGGATTCACTGGGCGATGCTTACAGTCGTGGTGAAGGATTCACTGGGCGATACCTACTGTATTGCTAAAGAAATGTTCAGAAAATGCCTGGTACAAAAATCAATTGCGATGCTTACTGATTAATGAAAGGACTCACTGGACTATGGCTACTGTCAGGTAAAGAAATAAAGTGGATTTGCTTACGTCGGATTGAAGAATTCTTTTTTGAAAATATATTCTTTGATAAGCACGAGCAAAGTATAAGCTGAAACTTGTGTGGAAGCATCCTCAGGTAGTGTAGATTCAAAGTTGAGAAAATTATGACCCCCGGGGGTAGGGTGGGGCCACATTGGGGGGGGGGGGGGTCGAAGTTTTACATAGGGATATATAGAGTCAGTCTTTAAAAATACTCTTCTCAAACACTAATCAGCAAGGAAAGCTGAAACTTGTGTGGAAGTATCCTCAGCTAGTGTAGTTTCAAAGTTGAAAAAATCATGACCCCCGGGGGTAGGGTGGGGCCACAATGGGGGTCGAAGTTTTACATAGGAATATATAAAGTAAATCTTTAAAAATCTCCTTTCAGAAACTAATCAACAAGTAAAGCTCAAACTTGTGTGGAAGTATCCTCAAGTAGTGTAGATTCAAAGTTGTGAAAATAATGACACCCCCAGGAGTAAGGTTGGGCTACAATTGGGGGGTTAAAGTTATACATTGGAATATATAGAGTACTAGTAAATATTTCAAAATCTTCTTCTCAAAAACTAATCGGCCAGAAAAGCTGAAACTTGTGTGGAAGCATCATGTAGTGTAGATTCAAAGTTGAGAAAATCATGACCCCCCGGGGGTAGGGTGGGGCCACAATAGGGGGTCTAAGTTTTACAGAGGGATATATAGAGTAAATCTTTAAAAATCTTCTCGTAAACTAATCAGCCAGGAAAGCTGAAACTTGTGTGGAAGCATCCTCGGGTGCTGTAGATTCAAAGTTGAGAAAATCATGACCTCTGGGTGTAGAGCGGGGCCACAATGGAGGGTCAATGTTTGACATAGGAATATAAAGAGTAAATCTTTAAAAATCCTCCTCTCAGAAACTAATCAGCAATGAAAGCTCAAAATTGTGTGGAAGTATCCTCAAGTAGTGTACATTCGAAGTTGTGAAAATAATGACCCCCCCCCCCCCCCCAAGGAGTAGGGTTGGGCCACAATTGGGGGGTAAAGTTTTACATTGGAATATAAAGAGTAAATCTTTAAAAATTTTCTTATCAAAAAGTAATCAGGCAGGAAAGCTGAAACTTATGTGGAAGCATCCTCAGGTAATGTAGATTCAAAGTTGTGAAAATCATGACCCCCAGGGGTAGGGTTGGGCCACAGTGGGGGATGGGGGTCGAAGTTTTACATAGGGATATATAGAGTGAATCTTTAAATATCTTCTCAGAAACCAAAATGTAAGGAAAGCTAAAAATGGTGTGGAAGTCACTTCTGCTAGACTAAGTATACATTCAAAGTTGAGAAAATCATGACCCCCGGGGTTAGGGTGGGGCTGCAATGGGGGTCGAAGTTTTACATAGGAATATGTAGAGTAAATCTTTACAATTCTCCTTTCAGAAACTCATCAGCAAGGAAAGCTGAAACCTGTGTGAAAGCATTTTCAGGAAGTGTAGATTCAAAGCTGTGAAAAAAATGACCCCTGGGAGAGGGTGAGGGCACAATTGGGAGGTTTAAGTTTTACAAAGGAATATAAAGTGGAAATCTTTAAAAATCTTCTTCGCAAAAACTAATCAGCAAGGAAAGCTGAAACTTGTGTGGAAGCATCCTCATGTAGTTAGATTAAAAGTTGAGTAAATCATGACCCCCAAGGGAAGAGTGGGGCCACAATGGGGGTCGTTTTACATTGGTATATATAGAGTGAATCTTTAAAAATCTTCTCAAAAACTAATAGGCAAAGAAATTGAAAATTGTGTGGAACTATCTTCAGCTAAACTAAGTGTAGATTCAAGTATGAGAATCATGACCCCCGGGGGAGGATGGGGCCACAATGGGGGTCGAAGTTTTACATAGGAATATATAGAGTAAATCATTAAAAAATCTCCTTTCTGAAACTAATCAGCCAGGAAAGCTGAAACTTGTGTGGAAGCATTTTCAGGTAGTGTAGAGTCAAAGCTGTGAAAAAAAAATGACCCCTTGGGGTAGGGTGGAGTCACAATTGGGGGGTTTAAATTTTTACAAAGGAATATAAAAAGTAAATATTTAAAAATCTTCTTCACAGAAACTTATCAGCAAGGAAAGCCCAAACTTGTGTGGAAGCATCCTCAGGTAGTGTAGATTTAAAGTTGAGAAAATAAAGACCCGCGGGGGTAGGGTGGGGCCACAATGGGGGTCGAAGTTTTACATAGGAATATATAGAGTAAATCATTAAAAAATCTCCTTTCTGAAACTAATCAGCCAGGAAAGCTGAAACTTGTGTGGAAGCATTTTCAGGTAGTGTAGAGTCAAAGCTGTGAAAAAAAATGACCCCTTGGGGTAGGGTGGAGTCACAATTGGGGGGTTTAAGTTTTTACAAAGGAATATAAAGAGTAAATATTTAAAAATCTTCTTCACAGAAACTTATCAGCAAGGAAAGCCCAAACTTGTGTGGAAGCATCCTCAGGTAGTGTAGATTTAAAGTTGAGAAAATAATGACCCGCGGGGGTAGGGTGGGGCCACAATGGGGGTCGAAGTTTTACATAGGGATATATAGAGTAAATCTTTTGAAATCTTCTTCTCAAAACCTAATCAGCCAGTAAAGCTCAAATTTGTGTGGAAGTACCCTCAGGTACCGTTGATTTTAAGTTGTGGAAATCATGACCCCGGGGGTAGGGTTGGGTCACAATGGGGGATGGAAGTTTTAAATAGGAATGTATAGAGTTAACCTTCAAAAATCTTCTTCTCAAAAACCAATCAGCCAGGAAAGCTGAAACTTGTATAGAAGCATCCTCAGGTACTGTAGATTTAAAGTTGTGAAAATCATGACCCCTGGGAATAGTGTCGGGCCAAAATGGAAGGTCGAAGATTTACTTAGGAATATAAAGAGTAAATCTTAAAAATCATTTTCTCAGAAACTAATCAGGCAGGAAAGCTAAAACTTGTGTGGAAGCATCATCAGGTACTGTAGAATCAAAGTTTTAAAAATGATGAGCCCTTGCAATTGGTGAAGGGTGGGGCCACAATTTAGGGTCGAAATTTAACATAGGAATATAAAGAGTTAATCTTTAGAAATCCTCTTCTCAGAAACTTATCAGCAAGGAAAGCTCAAACTTGTGTGGAAGTATCCTCAAGTAGTGTAAATTCACAGTTGTAAAAATAATGACATCCCTAAGAGTAGGGTGGGGCCACAATTCGGGGGTTTAAGTTTTACATAGGAATATATAGAGTAAATCTTTAAAATTCTTTTTCTCAAAAACTTATCAGCCAGAAAAGCTGAAACTTGTGTGGAACCATTCTCAGGTAATGTACATTTACATTGTGAAAATCATGGCCCCTGTGAGTAGGGTTGGGCGACAATGGAGGGTCGAAGTTTTACAATGGAATATAAAGAGTAAGTCTGTAAAAATCTTTTTCTTGTATAGAAGCATCCTCAGGTACTGAAGAATCAAAGTTTTGAAAATGATAACCCCTTGGTGAAGGGTGGGGCCACAATGGAGGGTCGAAGTTTTACATAGGAATATAAAGAGTTAATCTTTAGAAATCCTCTTGTCAAAAACTAATCAGCCAGAAAAGCTGAAACTTGTGTGGAAGCATCCTCAGGTAGTGTAGATTCAAAGTTGAGAAAATCATGACACCCGGGGGTAGGGTGGGTCCACAATGGGGGGGGAGGGTCAAGGTTTTACATATGGATATATAGAGTAAATCTTTTGAAATCGTCTCAAAAACTAATCAGCAAGGAAAGCTCAAACCTGTGTAG
The DNA here is from genome assembly GCF_025612915.1 of Magallana angulata. Classification (NCBI taxonomy): domain Eukaryota; kingdom Metazoa; phylum Mollusca; class Bivalvia; order Ostreida; family Ostreidae; genus Magallana; species Magallana angulata. The sequence goes on from NC_069112.1 coordinate 50,382,907, forward strand.
AAGCATCTTCGGGTACTGTAGATTCAAAGTTGTGAAAATCTAACTGTAGAGTGGGGCTACAATTTAGGGTCTAAGTTTTACATAGGAATATATAGAGTAAATCTTTAAAAATCCACATCTCAGATACTAATCAGCAAGGAATGCCCAAACTTGTTTGGAAGTAGGTAGTGTAGATTGCACATTGTGAAAATAATGACACCCCCAGGAATAGGGTTGGGCCACAATTGGTGGGTTAAAGTCTTACATAGAGTAAAGTATTATATAGAGTAAATCTTTAAAAATCTTCTTGCCAAAAACTAATTAGCCAGGAAAGCTGAAACTTGTGTGGAAACATCCTTAGGTAGTGTAGAGAAAGTTGAGAAAACCATGACCCGCGGGGGTAGGGTGGGACTACAATTGGGGGGGGGGTCAAAGTTTTACATAGGGATATATAGAGAAAATCTTTAAAATCTTCTTCTCAAAACCTAATCAGCCAGGAAAGCTGAAACTTGTGTCGAGGTATTCTCAAGTATTGTGGATTTAAAGTTGTGAAAATCATGACCCCTGGTGGTAGGGTGGCGCAACAATGGGGGGGGGGGGTGAAGTTTTACATAAGAATGTATAGAGTTAATCTTCAAAAATCTTCTTCTCAGAAACTAATCAGCCAGGAAAGCTGAAATTTGTGAGGAAGCATTGTCAGGTAGTGTAGATTCACAGCTGTGAAATAAATGACCCTGGGGGTAGGGTGGGGCCACAATGGGGGTCAAAGTTTACATAGGAAAATATAGATTAAATTTTTAAAAATCTTCTTCTCAGAAACTAATAAGCAAGGAAAGCTGAAACTTGTGTGGAACCATCCTCAGGTAATGTAGATTCAAAGTTGTGACCCCTGGGAGTAGGGTGGGGCAACATTGGGGGGGTTGGGTTAAAGTTTTACATAGGAATATGTAGAGTAAATCTTTATAATTCGTCTTCTCTGAATCAGCGAGATGATTCTTAATAGTTTTAAAGACTTTGGCTCCAGAACAATTCTTCGGCTTCACAAGAAGGTTCAGAGTTTGATGTATCTTAACATCCCATATATAAACAATTGTTAAGGATCTGTTTGAGAACTGCAATACTCAACATGTTCCATATTGGTGGTTAAAAATATCATCAGATGATCTTTTTCAATACTGTAATTCACGTTTATATTCAATAAAACAACAAAATATTTCTCTATAGAATAGAGGTACTTTTATGTTATTTAACGTTTCTGTTTTAGTGGTGGAGTACTTCAAAAGAAAATGTTTATCGATAATCAGGTTTTTACACTGATTGAAAAATTCACTGATCGATGCCTGTTGTCATGTCAGGTTATAGGACTACTAGGCGTTTTACTCATTTGTTGATTTTTTTTTACGTACAGCATTGATTTGGTTTCCCTCGGGATGACATTGTCTTTTAGAATATGTACATTTTATTGAACACTCATTTTGAAATCCTCTGAAAATGGGGTCATCATTTCATGACAGAATGGTGAATTTGGTATTTTCAAGGATTTTTATGCGTTTTCTACTAACGATCGTTATTCTTTTAATATTTGAAGAAATACGTTTTAAGATAATTAAAAAAGAAAATCATCTTATTTTTACTGTAAATTGTAACATTTCAATGAAATAATGATGAAAATCTTCGAAAAATAACAGAATGCCTTAAACAAAAAATTTTTTGTTGAAATTGTGGATTATTTAAGAGAATTAATGCAAAGAACATATGATTCAACAATATTTATAGAAATTAAATTGATTATTCAAGAGGAGTGCAGATTTGTGTTCTTTTTACTCCCTCTTCATTGAATGCCAAGTCTTTATAGTAAAAATATTTTAGTATTTTTTAAATATGTATACAACAGAAACAAAAACAAGTTATGTAGGTTTGATATAAAACAAAATATCGTGTTTAGAATATCTGTGTTTTTGATAATATTCCGTAAGAGATTGAGACATGTTTAGCATAAACATTTTTGGTAACATTTATATTTTCAGGGAGACTCCGGGGGACCAATGGTTTGTAAGAAAGATGGTACGTGGAACATTGTGGGAATCGTCTCGTGGGGCTACTCCTGTGCAGAGGCCTACCAGCCAGGGGTTTACACGCGGGTACAGTCTTATCTAGACTGGATAAACCAAGTCCTGGCGTACTATGGCGGACCCTCAGCTCCAGTCGTCGGGAAGAGAGATACAATCAATTATGTATAGACTTAAAAAATGCGTTTAAAATAAAACTTAAATGACTTTTTCATTCACAAATTCACCCAGTATAATTTATTGATAATATGAAGTTGTCACATTTGTTTGTCTAGACCTTAGGGTGTCTGATTTCCATCTGTCTCTCAAGAGGTAGCGATTGACCTCTTTTTGTGACTAGGTACCTTGACTTTACTAGATATTATACGCACTTCCGGTTTGATTGAGTTTCCCCAAGAGCTCTCGGATTGATTTTGGATGTCGATGAAAATAAGTGTGTACTTATAGCAAAGAAAAAGTTAAGTTAAATAACTTTTTAAACAGATTACCAAATTGTTAAAACAAAATGTAGAGGACTAAATGAATGGAAGATTAAAAGTATGAACGACATAGCAACGTAAAATGTAAAAACAACGCAAAATGTAATAACCCCATTATTACATTTACGTTGGGTTTTGGGTTTTTTTTGCAATAAGAATTTACGGTAGCTTATTTTTGCAGGTGTATTAAGAAAGCGTATGGACAATTTAGCGTTTTAAATTGACTGTAATAACACAAAATCAAAAGAATAAATTAGTGTTTAAAATCGGAACAAAAAACCTATAAATTTGCGAATAAATAGCTATCATTGCAATAAAATAGTGGTATATATTCGACACTTTATGTAATATAAAATGAGATATAACAACACTACCTCGCGGTTTTCACAAAACAATAAACATATCATGTAAAGGAAAAACATCTCAGTTTTATAAAAATACTGCTAGTATCCTATATTCTCTTCAATTAAAAAGGTATTCACTTAGTTCTCTAGAAACCTTCGCAACTTTTATAAAGTTTGCGCAGAACGGCATCTTGCATCAAAAGTAACACGGGATTCCAGCCGGGGTTTTCTTTTTAGGTCAACCGTTGATCAAAACTATCGATTTGTGTAAACTTTGAAATATACGGGGAAGTGTTGTTCTAAACCGAAAGCATAAGCTAATATAGCGTATATTTCATAAAATTAACATATGTTCCTATATTCTCTTATTCATACTCAACAAAATATACTAAAATTTAGATGTTTTTTCTTTTGAATCTGTTTACAATTCTTTGAAATCTTTAAACGTCATTCCACTTCCAGTCCTTACGTCACCAATGTTTAAATCTTTTATAGAAAATCTTTGGTATTCTTTATTTTAACTTTTACTTTATTTAATTTCTGGTGTTTTAATATTTAAGAAGGTTTTAATAACTAAGATTTGTTATTTTGTTATTTTACCTTGTGTTGTAAATATAGTTAATGTTGTAAATTAAATAAGTAAAACTAAATACTTACCTTATTCTTTATCATCATTTTCCTGTATAATTCTAAAAGGTTATGAAAGATGAGAGCAGTGATGAGAGCAGTGAATGTGATGAAAGTTTCAGATCATACTGAATTTATTCCTTAACAAATTCTACAATTCAATACATGTACATTATATGCGTGTTGCAATTTCAGATGCATCATATTTTCCTTTATTCTATTTAAATCATTGGCACATATCCTTTAAAAAGATTATTCTACTTCATTTCCGTATATGATCATAATTACGATGATAAAATTCTTACATATGCTGTCCACAATGACGTTAAAATCGGGTGTTTTTTCCTTATATCGCCTTTTAGTTTTGAACATGATTATTCAAAATTTACTAATAAAAAAAATCTCGTGAAAACATTGCTCCTGGTGAGTGTGTTCTTCTGTTTAGCCCTGAATGTAGGAGTATAACGCAAAATAATAATTTTGTAAGTAAATGTTAACATGTCGGTAAAGCAGATATTTGCTTAATTATATGCTGTAACATTTTGGTGCCCATCTCCCGCGTCAAACAGCTTAGCTTACTACCGATTCAACCAAAAATGACCATTATTTATTTGACCATTATTTATAAATAAAAATATCTAAACTGTCTGCTTCTGCAGGACAAAACTTTACAATATCCCATGATCTTTTCTGGCATATCTATAGGTTTTTGTTATTTGCAATAGTTCCTTTGAGTGTCATATGGAAAGTAATAAGCAAGATACAGGGTTTACAATTCTTTTTAATGTAAACAAGACTCATGCCATGGTCTGGTTTACACAGATTCAAATACAGTAAATAAAAATTAGGATTAAAATGCACTGTGGTACAAAATATAAAATAAAAATCATAAAAAGCAGAGCCAGGTGGTTTGGGACACCTGGCGATATTATCGTGGATAATAATTAAATTACTTTCTCCGGTTAATAATTTTCAAATTTTACAAAATAAATGGCAAAAAAAAGTTTAATATGTTATTTAGAAAGTTAAAAATTATAAAATTTCCAGTGGTATTCAAACCTATGACTGAAAATTCGAAATTAACGTTTCAGCCCATTGCTTTCAATGAGGTCAGGCCAGGCCATGTCAGGTTTTAGAGTATAGCTCCATAAGACTTGGCATTTTACCACTTGCTACATGTAGGTATAAAAATGAATCATGAAGTTTTAATTGCATTTTCAGAAGCAGACACCTCTAGATTCGTATTTAAATCGTACAGAAGACAAATAAGAAGTCGAGAAAAGAAAGAGAGAGAGGTACTAATAATCTGGGCGATTCCACAAAAAGCTGCTGGAAGTTTATCAGCAAACGTTTCTTTATATGTACATGTTGCTTAACAGAACTTATCAAACTTTACATTTCAATATTGATTATCGGTCATGATTTCGTGTCTTTTAATTCTACTATACCGGAGACCATGGTTTAAACAAACTTAAATCAACACTACCTGAGAACCTCCGAGGACCATGATTTGAACAAACTAGAATCTACACTACCTGAGGATGCTTCCATTTTAATTTAAGCTTTTCTAGCCTGATAGTTTTTGAGGAGAAGATTTTGAAAAATGTTCTCTATAAATTCCATTGTAAAACTTGATCCCCCTATTGTGGCCAACCCTACCCCCGAAAACCATGGTTTCAACAAACTTGAATCAACACTACCTGACGACGCTTCCATTTTAATTTGAGCTTTTCTGCCCTGATTGTTTCTGAGAAGACGATTTTAATGATTTTCTTTATATATTCCTATGTAAAACTTGATCCCCCTATTGTGGCCCCATCCTACCCCCGGGGGCAATGATTTGAACAAACTTGAATCTACCCTACCTGAGGAAGCTTCCATTTTAATTTGAGCTTTCCTGGTCTGATAGTTTTTGAGCAGAAGATTTTGAAAGATGCTTTCTATATATTCCTTTGTAAAACTTGATCCCCGTATTGTGGCTCCACGCTACCTCTGGGGACCATGATTTGAACAATCTTGAATCTACACTATCTGGGATGCTTCTATTTTAATTTTAGCCTTTCTGCGCTGATAGTTTTTGAGAAGAAGATTTTAAAAGTTGTTTTCTATATATTCCTTTGTAAAACTTGATCCCCCTATTGTGGCTCCACGCTACCTCTGGGGACCATGATTTGAACAAACTTGAATCTACACTACCTGAGGAAGCTTCCATTTAAGTTTGAGCTTTCCTGGCCTGATGCTTCTTGAGAAGAAGATTTTAAAGATTTTCCCCTTTTTATTCCTATGTTAAACTTGAAACCCTATTGTGGCCCCACCCTATTCCTGAGGACCATGATTTGAACAAACCTGAATCTATACTACCTGAGGATGCTTCAATATTAATTTGAGCTTTTTTGGCTTGATAGTTTTTGAGGAGATTTTGAAAAATGTTCTCTTTATATTCCTTATTAAAAATTGATCCCCCTATTGTGGCCCCACCCCAACCCCAGGGACCAAGATTTGAACAAACTTGAATCTACATTACATGAGGATGCTTCCATTTAATTTAAGATTTCCTGGCCTGATAATTGTTTAAAAGAAGATTTTAAAGATTTTTTCTATATACTCTTTTGTAAAAGTTGATTCACCTATTGTGGCCAACCCTACCCCCGGAGACCATGGTTTCAACAAACTTGAATCAACACTACCTGACGACACTTCCATTTTAATTTATGCTTTTCTGCCCTGATTGTTTCTGAAAAGAAGATTTTAAGAATTTTCTTTAATTATTCCTATGTAAAACTTGATCCCCCTATTGTGGCTCTACCCTACCCCCCCCCCCCTCCCCCGGGAACTATGATTTAAACAAACTTGAATTTACACTACTTGAAGATACTTCCATTTTAATTTGACCTTTTCTGGCCTGATAGTTTTTGAGGAGAAGATTTTGAAAGATGTTCTCTTTATATTCCTTTGTAAAACTTGATCCTACAATAGTGGCCCCTCCCTAACCCCGGGGGAAATGATTTGAACAAACTTGAATCTACACTACCTGAGAATGCTTCCATTTTAATTTGAGGTTTTCTGGCCTGATAGTTTTTGAGTAGAACTTATTGAAAGATGTTCTTTTTATATTCCATTGTAAAACTTGATCCCCCTATTGTGGCCGTCCTACCCGTGGGGATCATGACTTGAACAAACATTAATACACTACCTGAGGATGCTTCTATTTAGGGTCTTCCGTTTTCAACGGAAGACCCTCTTGTTATTTTGAACAAACTAGAATCTACACCACCTGATGATGCTTCCATTTTAATTTGAGCTTTCCTGGCGTCATAGTTTTTGAGAAGAAAGTTTAAAGGTTTTCTCTATATATTCCATTGTAAAAATTGATCCCCCTACTGTGGCCCTATCCTACCTCCGGGGACCATGATTTGAACAAACTAGAATCTACGATGCTTCCATTTTAATTTGAGCTTTCCTGGCGTAATAATGTTTAAGAAGAAAGTTTAAAGATTTTCTCTATATATTCCTATGTAAAACTTGATCCCTTTATTGTGGCCCCACCCTACCCCCGGGGACCATGATTTGAACAAACTAGAATTTGCACTACCTGAGGATGCTTCCATTTTAATTTGAGCTTTCCTGGCGTCATAGTTTTTGAGAAGAAAGTTTAAAGATTTTCTCTATATATTCCATTGTAAAAATTGATCCCCCTACTGTGGCCCTACCCTACCCCCGGAGACCATGATTTGAACAAACTAGAATCTACACTACCTGAGGATGCTTCCATTTTAATTTGAGCTTTCCTGGCGTCATAGTTTTTGAGAAGAAAGTTTACAGATTTTCTCTATATATTTCTATGTAAAAATTTATCCCCCTACTGTGGCCCTACCCTACCTCCGGGGGCCATGATTTGAACAAACTATAATCTACACTACCTGAGGATCCTTCCATTTTAATTTGAGATTTCCTTTCGTAATAATGATTAAGAAGAAAGTTTAAAGATTTTCTCTCTATATTCTTATGTAAAACTTGATCCTTTTATTGTGGCCCCACCCTACCCCCGGGGACCATGATTTGAACAAACTAGAATTTACACTACCTGAGGATGCTTCCATTTTAATTTGAGCTTTCCTGGCGTCATAGTTTTTGAGAAGAAAGTATAAAGATGTTCTCTATATATTCCATTGTAAAAATTGATCCCCCTACTGTGGCCCTACCCTACCTCCGGGAACCATGATTTGAACAAACTAGAATTTACACTACCTGAGGATGCTTCCATTTTAATTTGAGCTTTCCTGGCGTCATAGTTTTTGAGAAGAAAGTTTAAAGATTTTCTCGATATATTCCATTGTCAAAATTGATCCCCCTACTGTGGCCCTACCCTACCCCTGGGGACCATGATTTGAACAAACTAGAATTAACACTACCTGAGGATGCTTCCATTTTAATTTGAGCTTTCCTGGCGTCATAGTTTTTGAGAAGAAAGTTTAAAGATTTTCTCTACATATTCCATTGTAAAAATTGATCCCTTTATTGTGGCCCCACCCTACCCCCGGGGACCATGATTTGAACAAACTAGAATTTACACTACCTGAGGATGCTTCCATTTTAATTTGAGCTTTCCTGGCGTCATAGTTTTTGAGAAGAAAGTTTAAAGATTTTCTCTATATATTCCATTGTAAAAATTGATCCCCCTACTGTGGCCCTACCCTACCCCCGGGGACCATGATTTGAACAAACTAGAATCTTCACCACCTGAGGATGCTTCCATTTTAATTTGAGCTTTCCTGGCGTCATAGTTTTTGAGAAGAAAGTTTAAAGGTTTTCTCTATATAGTCCATTGTAAAAATTGATCCACCTACTGTGGCCATACCCTACCTCCGGGGACCATGATTTGAACAAACTAGAATCTACACTACCTGAGGATGCTTCCATTTTAATTTGAGCTTTCCTGGCGTAATAATGTTTAAGAAGAAAGTTTAAAGATTTTCTCTATATATTCCTATGTAAAACTTGATCCCTTTATTGTGGCCCTACCCTACCCCCGGGGACCATGATTTGAACAAACTAGAATTTACACTACCTGAGGATGCTTCCATTTTAATTTGAGCTTTCCTGGCGTCATAGTTTTTGAGAAGAAAATTTAAAGATTTTCTCTATATATTCCATTGTAAAAATTGATCCCCCTACTGTGGCCCTACCCTACCCCCGGATACCATGATTTGAACAAACTAGAATCTACACTACCTGAGGATGCTTCCATTTTAATTTGAGCTTTCCTGGCGTCATAGTTTTTGAGAAGAAAGTTTACAGATTTTCTCTCTATATTCCATTGTAAAAATTGATCCCCCTACTGTGGCCCTACCCTACCCCCGGAGACCATGATTTGAACAAACTAGAATCTACACTACCTGAGGATGCTTCCATTTTAATTTGAGCTTTCCTGGCGTCATAGTTTTTGAGAAGAAAGTTTACAGATTTTCTCTATATATTTCTATGTAAAAATTTATCCCCCTACTGTGGCCCTACCCTACCTCCGGGGGCCATGATTTGAACAAACTATAATCTACACTACCTGAGGATCCTTCCATTTTAATTTGAGATTTCCTTTCGTAATAATGATTAAGAAGAAAGTTTAAAGATTTTCTCTCTATATTCCTATGTAAAACTTGATCCTTTTATTGTGGCCCCACCCTACCCCCGGGGACCATGATTTGAACAAACTAGAATCTACACTACCTGAGAATGCTTCCATTTTAATTTGAGCTTTCCTGGCGTCATAGTTTTTGAGAAGGAAGTATAAAGATTTTCTCTATATATTCCATTGTAAAAATTGATCCCCCTAATGTGGCCCTACCCTACCCCCGGGGACCATGATTTGAACAAACTAGAATCTACACTACCTGAGGATGCTTCCATTTTAATTTGAGCTTTCCTGGCGTCATAGTTTTTGAGAAGAAAGTATAAAGATTTTCTCTATATATTCCATTGTAAAAATTGATCCCCCTAATGTGGCCCTACCCTACCTCCGGGGACCATGATTTGAACAAACTAGAATTTTCACTACCTGAGGATGCTTCCATTTTAATTTGAGCTTTCCTGGCGTCATAGTTTTTGAGAAGAAAGTTTAAAGATTTTCTCTATATATTCCATTGTAAAAATTGATCCCCCTACTGTGGCCCTACCCTACCCCTGGGGACCATTATTTGAACAAACTAGAATCTACACTACCTGAGGATGCTTCCATTTTAATTTGAGCTTTCCTGGCGTCATAGTTTTTGAGAAGAAAGTTGAAAGATTTTCCCTATATATTCCTACGTAAAAATTGATCCCCCTACTGTGGCCCTACCCTACCTCCGGGGACCATGATTTGAACAAACTAGAATCTACGCTACCTGAGGACGCTTCCATTTTAATTTGAGCTTTCCTGGGGTAATAATGTTTAAGAAGAAAGTTTAAAGATTTTCTCTATATATTCCATTGTAAAAATTGATCCCCCTACTGTGGGCGTATCCTACCCCCGGGGACCATGATTTGAACAAACTAGAATTTACACTACCTGAGGATGCTTCCATTTTAATTTGAGCTTTCCTGGCGTCATAGTTTTTGAGAAGAAAGTTTAAAGATTTTCTCAATATATTCCATTGTAAAAATTTATCCCCCTACTGTGACCCTACCCTACCTCCGGGGACCATGATTTGAACAAACTAGAATCTACACTACCTGAGGATGCTTCCATTTTAATTTGAGCTTTCCTGGGGTAATAATGTTTAAGATTTTCTCTATATATTCCTATGTAAAAATTGATCCCCCTACTGTGGCCCTACCCTACATCCAGGGACCATGATTTGAACAAACTAGAATCTACACTACCTGAGGATGCTTCCATTTTAATTTGAACTTTCCTGGCGTAAAAATGGTTAAGAAGAAAGTTTAAAGATTTTCTCTATATATTCCAATGTAAAAATTGATCCCCTTACTGTGGCCCCACCCTACTTCCGGGGACCATGATTTGAACAAACTAGAATCTACACTACCTGAGGATGCTTCCATTTTAATTTGAGCTTTCCTGGCGTCATAGTTTTTGAGAAGAAAGTTTAAAGGTTTTCTCTATATAGTCCATTGTAAAAATTGATCCCCCTACTGTGGCCCTACCCTACCCCCGAGGACCATGATTTGAACAAACTAGAATCTACACTACCTGAGGATGCTTCCATTTTAATTTGAGCTTTCCTGGCGTAATAATGTTTAAGAAGAAAGTTTAAAGATTTTCTCTATATATTCCTATGTAAAACTTGATCCCTTTATTGTGGCCCCATCCTACACCCGGGGACCATGATTTGAACAAACTAGAATTTACACTACCTGAGGATCCTTCCATTTTAATTTGAGATTTCCTTTCGTAATAATGATTAAGAAGAAAGTTTAAAGATTTTCTCTCTTTATTCCTATGTAAAAGGTTTTCTCTATATATTCCATTGTAAAAATTGAATCCCCTACTGTGGCCCTACCCTACCTCCGGGTACCATGATTTGAACAAACTAGAATCTACACTACTTGAGGATGCTTCCATTTTAATTTGAGCTTTCCTGGCGTAATAATGTTTAAGGAGAAAGTTTAAAGATTTTTTCTATATATTCCATTGTAAAACTTGATCCCTTTATTGTGGCCCCACCCTACCCCCGGGGACCATGATTTGAATAAACTAGAATTTACACTACCTGAGGACGCTTCCATTTTAATTTGATCTTTCCTGGCGTCATAGTTTTTGAGAAGGAAGTATAAAGATTTTCTCTATATATTCCATTGAAAAAATTGATCACCCTACTGTGGCCCTACCCTACCCCCGGGGACCATGATTTGAACAAACTAGAATCTACACTACCTGAGGATGCTTCCATTTTAATTTGAGCTTTCCTGGCGCCATAGTTTTTGAGAAGAAAGTTTAAAGATTTTCTCTAAATATTCCATTGTAAAAATTTATCCCCCTACTGTGGCCCTACCCTACCCCCGGGGACCATGATTTGAACAAACTAGAATTTACTCTACCTGAGGATGCTTCCATTTTAATTTGAGCTTTCCTGGCGTCATAGTTTTTGAGAAGAAAGTTTAAAGGTTTTCTCTATATATTCCATTGTAAAAATTGAATCCCCTACTGTGGCCCTACCCTACCTCCGGGGACCATGATTTGAACAAACTAGAATCTACACTACCTGAGGATGCTTCCATTTTAATTTGAGCTTTCCTGGCGTAATAATGTTTAAGGAGAAAGTTTAAAGATTTTCGCTATATATTCCTATGTAAAACTTGATCCCCCTACTGTGGCCCTACCCTACCTCCGGGGGCCATGATTTGAACAAACTAGAATCTACACTACCTGAGGATCCTTCCATTTTAATTTGAGATTTCCTTTCGTAATAATGATTAAGAAGAAAGTTTAAAGATTTTCTCTATATATTCCATTGTAAAAATTGATCCTTTTATTGTGGCCCCACCCTACCCCCGGGGACCATGATTTGAACAAACTAGAATTTACACTACCTGAGGATGCTTCCATTTTTCGCTAGTTTTTTAGATATCGCGTGACTTGAGTCGGGAACATTCAGACGTTTTTTACATAGCGATAATAATGCAGGTTGGTTTCAAGCATGCGTTTGACAATGAGTGGTGAACACTTCTCATTGATTAGTTAAAAAAAATGTCATCGACATCACCGCCTCGAAAAAGGAAAAGATATTAAAAGTTTAACGCTGACTGGCTGAAAGTATTTGACTTTCTTCATAGATCAAAAAAGGGGAACAGTATGCGTTTTGTACATTTTGTCATACCGATTTCTCACTAAGCCATCAAAGGAAAAACACAGAGACACGGAGAAACACAGGGACTCATACAAGCGCAGATTTCAACAGTCATCTTTAAAAAAAATCAGACAAGTTTCAGATCTGAACTATCAAATGACACTATATCTTCAATTTTGGCCACCAAGTTAAATAATAACAAAAGTTGTTTTGAATCAATTCCAGAAAAGACTACTCTAAGAAAAGCAAAGCTAGCTACAAAATCCTACACCATTGAACACAAGTAAATCTTTCTTTGCATGTGATAATAGTGTTATTGTTTCATTTATTGAATTCCTTCATATTCCTTATTGTAGCCATTAGCTTCACATGAAAATTGAAACCACCGCGCACTGCGCGCAATGCTACCGCTTTTGAGTTCAAAATCTACCTATTTTTCATCACTGGAGGTTAACATGTATGCCTTAACTCTGATCAAATTAGCATTACAGTATCAAAATATCTTGACAACTAAGTACAGTAGATCTTGCTAAAAAAAAAAATCAAAGGCCTGAAGGGCCACAATGGCGTCGAGTTAAAGTTAATTTGAAGAATAAAAATCTAACTATTTTTTTTTTAAAAATGCATATATTTTTTTAATTTTTGTTATTTATGGTTCTCCTTCATTGATCAAATGCACACTTAGGTACTGTAGATTTTAAAAAAATCCTGAAAACAAAGTATGATTTTGTAACTCTTAGTAATGTGTGTACTTAACATGAGACCAACTTTTCTTGTTGTTTGCTGGAGATTAATTTTATAAAAATTGAGTTGGGCGGTCAATTTAACAAAAATGAAATTTAATATAGATTTTAGGCAGTCAACTAAAATAATAGAAATATTAAATTAAGTGCGATTTTTTTTTATATTTTCAAAAATCAATCTGATTTGGTTATTGACCATTCATTTAGAAATTGGTATCAATTATACTTACTTTTCAAAAACAAATATAAAGACAAATACATTAGTCAATTAACTTTCAAAAATAAAAAAATATTATATTTTTATCACATAACTAATTAAATTACAATTCATTGTCAATTGACTCACCTAATTCTTAAAAAATTTTGAATGTTAATTAAAAAATTTTTTTATAGATTTTTTTTCTCTCTATTCAGATAGAATTAAATATTTAAATCATGCAGGGTTGCAAATAACATTTTCAAACCCAGGGGCCATGTGGGCTCCGAACTTTTCAAGTTATACAAGCCCACAATAGTTTATAGGGGCCCACTGATATTCACAATGAAGTTAGTTATACAGAGGGTTCCGCTTAATCTGATAATCTGTTTGTCAGATTAACCGATTATCAGATAAACCAATTTAGCGTTTTTGTGGTATTTAATTTTGGTATAGAATAAAATACAACTTGTTTCAATACATAATTTATCAACAAAAAGATATAATCTGTTTCTCAATAGTTTATAATGAAATAATGTACCTTGCATTAGCAATGGAATAGCATTTTAGTCATTATTTTGTTTGTAAATGATCAAAAGAAAATGTTTCCCTTCTTCACTGTTCATTACGATGGTTTCAGAGTGGCGGCCATTTTAACAGGAAGTAATAAGGCCTAATTGTCTGAACATTCCCTCTTTTCACCTGGACAATTTATTTTAATTCTTTTTCTGGTATAGTAGAATGCTTTTAAATAATTAATTATGCATGATATCAAATTATTTGAATTTTATTCATCAAGTTTTCTACCCCGATGTAAAATTGAGAGTAATCAGAATTTCCTCGATGTCACATGTTCCCAAGCACTTTTAATTCAGAAATTACATGTTTAAATAATTCTTAATGGTGCAAGCCTAGTATGAAATTAACAATGAAAAAACAGTAAAATGTGTACACAGGTAAGGTCAGTCCTGTGTGCTGTCATCCGGAACAACTATCGATGTCGGTAGCTTTCATCTTACGAAGAAGTGAGCCACCCGTGTGTGTTGAAGTGAAACTCATGTCCTGTAAAGAGTTACTGTGTACACAAAAGGGGTGTCAACTAACTAAACAAAGGAATATAGAGGTGTTAGAGGGTGGGCTGAACTATCGATGTCGGTATCTTTCATCTATCGACCAGCTGACCATCTGTGTGCGTTGAGCGGTGACTAATCCCCTGAAGCACCGTTATTTGCAAGTTTTAGGCACGTGCCAAGCTGTTTACACAGTGAGAGGTTATACACGAGGTGTGGACATGGTGGAAGAGGTGTGAAAACTTTCACTGTTATTTGATCGGCCGACAGAAATTGTATCAGATTAACCGAAAATGACATTTTTTTTCAATCAGATTATCAGTAGAAATTACAAAGGCTTATATAGCAAATAGATTGGTGTTTGATTTTATATCAGATTTATAACCGAATTATCACATAAACCGCGATCAGATTAAGTGGAACCCTCTGTAATATTAAAATATATACATGTAGAATAAAAATTGTACAGTGCCATTATTAATTTGAATTAGAATCATTTAATTACATTTTATTCTCTATGTATTCATACATTTTATAGATGAGATGTTTTGTATTTGTTAGAATAGCTAAATGACAAATAAAATTAGTTCTGTATTTCTGTGTATTTTGGAGGTATTAGTCCAACCCTTTGACCCAGTTACAACCGTCATATAAAGGATCTTATTTTTTTTAAGATAACTGTAAACAAATGGTTTTTATAATTATTTTAACATTAATTTGGCAGAATTATTATCTAATTACAAATTACCAACTATTAGTAATTTCAATACTAAAAGTAATAAACATCGGTTGTACAGTATGTGGTTGCATCACCGGTATTTATAACCCCTAAAGAGTTATTAATTACAACAGGGGTTAACTGATGCTGTGAAAACGTCTTCAGAATTAGTTAATTATCATTTGATTGACTTTGGGGTTAATTTAAATGAGTGTAAACTCATAATACAGGCAGGGCTCTACATTAACTTTTTTCCCTACTTGTCCATTCGGACAAGTGACCAAAACATTTACTTGTCCGAACTTCAACTTCACTTGTCCGAAAAATTTTCAATATTAAAGATCAAATATTGTCAACTTGAAAACTACAGTACTCTATTACTAAAATAAAATCATTTATTGATTATTCTAGCTATAATTAATAACCTGACTTTTTAAATGGAAACTTAAAGTGTCTTTCCTATATGTACATGTATTTGTTCCATATACTGTAACATTAAACATGATTTGTCAGCTGTAGCTTTGTCATGGCAAATTACAAGACATTTTAAATTTAGCATCAGGTTTAAAAATACATGTAACTGTTATATTGATTTCTCAGCTGTTTTTTAAACTAAACATGGAAAGTCATCATAGTCTATCAATGATGAATGAAACCTAAAATAAGTTACATATCTTTCCATAATCCTTTATCTTTGCTACCTTTACTTCCTTTCTTTTTCTTAACATAATTATGTGTTTGGTACTTTGTAAGAACTAAGATCCTCACCTTGAAAGTTGTTTGAAATTAGTGAACTTCAATCCCGATCAAGCATTGCAATTTGATGTCGGGATCGAAATTCAAAATAACTAATCGATAAACTTATATCGAGACTACGGATAAACTTATCACAAAACTTTCTTTTCTTTTTTAAATGTTGGAGACTTCTTTACATAAAAAATGCACTTGTCCAGTCGGACAAGTGGCCAGCAATATTCACTTGTCCGCATATTTTTTTAACTGGTACCGGACAAGCGGACAAGCGTTAATGTCGAGCCCTGACAGGGCGACCTTAACTTCTCTTAAGCCCCTTTCACAATTGGCGCACGATCAGAAGCGACAAAATATTCGTGCGACCGAAAAAATTAGATATGAATCGTAATCTGTTGCCGAAATAATCGCATTTGAGAAAAGTATTCGTACGAATTTTGCACGATCTGAGCGAGCGTTGTGCGATGTAAACGCATTGAATCTTGCGATATATCTTTCGTCTGTATGCGATTGTTGTACAATGAAAGCAACTGTTGAAAGATCATACGACAGGAACGCGCGAGAGACTAGGTTATTGGACGATTGAACGTCCGCCAATGTAATTGGACGTGCGATTATGCGTTCCATGGTACGAATGATCATGTGAGTTAAAGGGGATATATACACCGCCCTTATTCAGTAGACATAGTTGAAAGTCAGAAAAGATGCTGCCCAAGAAGATACAGATATGCAGCAGCATTTATTATTATACCTCAATATGATTATTCTATTATATCTAATTGGTCTAGAAAGTCACGTGGCAGGGCGATGTCATAGGAATGAAAAAGCCGATATGAGCATACGATGTAGACAAATATGATTAAATCAAAATACATGTTTTTAATCATTATGATTCTCTTTATATCTCAAAACAAACTTAACTATCTATGATTTATGAAAGAAAAGTGAGACAGTTACAATCAAACAATCACGACATTAATGTTGCGACTGTTGAAAAGTCAAACATTATTAGAAATCAACGTATTTTGTGTAATCATATGTTGCTTGGTATAATAAAACGTTTATTGCAGTAATGTTCAGGAAATATGAAGGTTGATTCCCCAGAAAAAACAAATTTCTCTCGGGCAAAGCCCTCGGGAAATATGATTTTTTTTTGAGGGAATAAATCTTCATAAATGTATTTCCCTCACCATCATGCAACAAATGTATATTGTAAATTTTGCTCTGAAACGGAGATACTTATACAGGGTATATATACATGTACTAGTAGCAAAGCACGGCATATTGAGGCTGAGGAGTCATGATGAGTCGTGTAATGATAGTAAAACGTTGCAAGATTACATGAAACACGTTGAGCAACAGTCTCACGGTCGCAAAACAGATGCATAAACACCAGCGATTTATCTTACGACCTTTATAAATCGTGTATCACTCTTGCGAGTACACAAAACGTTGTAAAACGTTCGTACTAATGTTCGTGCGTTGCACTGCAGTAATTTGGATCGCGTTCAGTCGCGTCTGAATAGTGTGCATGTCCACTATTCAGAGGAGACTTGATGCGACCAGTAAAACGTATGCAACGAATGCGAGAGCTCGTGCAACGTATGCGAGAACTCGTGCGAAGCATTAAAAATTTCGATCGCAAAGTGGTGTAAAGTGGTCGTGCGCCACTTGTGAAAGGGGCTTTATGGAGGAAATTCCAACGAAGTTGCCGATCAAAAAGTGACTATTTCGTTTAGTTGGTCCTTGATTGCCAAAAAATTTTATACTCGCCATGTGGGCAACTAAATATTTAAAAAATGGTCGCCCACAGTAAAAATTACTCGCATTTGCGAGTGGGTGAGTGGTTATTTACAACCCTGTTATGATTAATATGTTTAATTCTATATATTGTAATTTGTATACTGCTGATAAACACACTGTCTCTTATTATCAATTTTATTTAAAATTCACATGGGTCCAAATGACACGGGCCGAAAAGATCAGGGGTAGATAAAAGATAGCACCCATTCACGTTGTTTACAAAGTGAAAGTAGTTCACTAGTTGGTTTAAAATAACTTTTGGTTGTAGATATACTTATCGCTCAATGTAGGAAGTTTTGTTTCTAAAAGATCAAACTTTTGTGCATTGTCAGTATTCGATATGGATACAAAATAATCTGTTTTGCAGGCTGGTATATTTCATAACCAAATTGAGTATGTAGGCCTAACTATCGTATGTGTCTCCGTGCAAGTGTATTCGTCCGCTGAACTGCTGAAACCCAGACATATTGTTTACAATAAAGTATGAACATTTTCAAAGACATCAACCATTTTGTATCTGCCAACTGGTTTTGTTGACGTACAGTTCTGCTCGAAGCTGAATTATGTCATATGTTTTTCTTCAAACACGTAAGAAAACTTTGCACTCATTTGAGTAGTTTGGCTCCTTAAAAATTTGCAAACTTCCGGACGTACGATCCCTAGATGGCTTTCGAGCTTCGCTCGACGCCATAAAAATGAAAATCTGCCAATTTCTATCCACATTTTTTTTTTTGGTAAATACCAAGCCCCTTTTGTAGTTGTACCTGTAAGAAGATTTTTCTCTATGCAATTCCTATCCCCCCCCATTTCATGACCCCACTTTCCTCTAGGGAATCATGGTTTCATCAAACTTAAATCAGAGTGCATAACCTGTGCTTTCACACTAAGTACTGAGTTTTTGACTGAAAACTTTCCCAGAATATCTTTAAAGATTTTCTCTATATATTCCTATGTAAAAATTCAAACCGCCATTGCGGCCTCACCCTACACCTGGACTATTATTTAAACAAACTTGAATCTATACGATCTGGGGATGCTTCCACTCAAATTTGGGCTTTCCTGGCCTAAACGTTTTGAGAATAAGATTTTTAAAGATTTTCTCTATATATTCCTATGTTACACTCTGACACCCCATTGCGGCCCCACCCTACCACCAGGAAACATGATTTTAACACCTTTCAATTTACATTATCTGAGGATGCTTCCACACAAGTTTCAGCTTTCCTGGCTGAATAGTTTTTGAGAAGAAGATTTTTAAAGATTTACTCTATATATTCCTATGTAAAACTTTAACATCTCCCTCCCCAAATTGAGGCCCCACCCTACCCCCGGGGTCATGATTTTCACAACTTTGGATCTACACTACCTGAGGATGCTTCCATACATGTTTCAGTTTTCCTGGTTGATTAGTTTTTGAGAAGAAGATTTTTAAAGATTTACTCTAAATATTCCTATGTTAAACTTGGACCCCCCATTGTTGCCCACTCTACCCCGGGGTCATGATTTTCACAACTTTGAATCTACACTACCTGAGGATGCTTCCACACAAGTTTCAGCTTTCCTGGCTTAATGGTTCTGGAGAAGAAAATTTCTCGCATTATCACCGGTGTGAGATCAGTTTGTCCGGTGTGAGACAGCAGTGTGAGATTTTTCTGTCTTACACTGTGTATTACTACGCCGTTTTAAAACGTAAACAAACATTGTCTGCTGTAGGGAAATGCAAAATAGTGCATTGAGATTATCTATCAAGTAATTGTGTTGCTTAATTAATTACAATTTTTCATATTTTAATTGAAAAAAACTGTCGTATTCTTTCATTTAACTTGCACTATTTGAAGCACGCGGAGGGATAAACCGAAAGTAATCTTTTGAACGTCATAACAGAAAGTTGTCAAACATCATTTTTTAAAACTAATATAATGCGAGAAAAATAATCATTCATTATATACACGTGTGGGATAGTGAAATTCCACCTCGGGGCCAAGATTCGCGGTCTAGGACTCGGCAAAGCCTCATCCTAGACCGTGAATCTTGTCCCCTCGGTGGAATTTCACTATCCCACACTCGTAATAATGAATGATTCTATTATTCTCAAAATTTTTCATTAATTTCTAATTATCTCCCATTGAAAAAGGGTGTGGCCCCTAATTTTCACAACTTTGAAATCCCTTAGCCTAAGGGTGGTTTGTGCCAAGTTTGGTTGAAATTGGCCTAGTAGTTCTTGAGAAGATGTTGAAAATGTGAAAAGTTTATGGACAGACGGATGGACAGACAGACGGATGGACAAACGACAGACTAAATGTGATCAGAAAAGCTCACTTGAGCTTTCAGCACGGGTGAGCTAAAATTGACAATATTTGAACTTTGTTTACAAAAGAATTATGAACTCAGCATCTTGCTTATAACTTGATAACTGACTTTCAAATTTTGACATTGCATTATAAAAAATTCCATTTTCATCAGTATAAACATTGAAAATGGCAAAAATAAAAGTTTGAAAATTTTGAGTCAAATCGTGTCGAAGTCCCTTTAAGAGTCACACTTAGCAACTGTTCAATAAGATATTCAATATATGGCCAACATTTTCAGTACATACGAGGGTTGTTCGGAAATTATTGAGAGGACACAAATATCTCTCTTTCTAAGCGGATATGAACATTGAAGAAAGATAACCGAATAAATGAGCTAAGTAATACTACAAAATAATTAATTGTTTGTTTATGACAATACATAAACAAGTCTGCATGTGGTCGGGGTACCCGGCGCAGGCACAAACTCTGAGTTTAAAAAGTTAAACATCTTCATTTTAAGTGTTGTTAGACTTACAATTCTTGATAAAAGAAATCAAATTATGTATGTTCTTGTTCATTTTGCTCTTTATTGTGACTAACTTTTGTGTAAGTTTTTCTGGTGTATGAGTTGAAATACAAGGAAAGTATTTATATATTTACCAAGCAATTGAAATCTGACTGAGACGGTTCATTGAATTTTGACGTCAAGGCGGCGCAGCGAATACACATGAAATTGGTGTGAAACTCGGAAAAAGACATTTTTGGCCAAGAAATTGCCTAAATAAAAACTATACGATGGAAAAGGGTCAAAAGCTTCAATTAGTCTGGTTTTTTTCATATGATTGTTTAACAAAACTGAAAACAAAAGGACTAAATACATGTATCAGGTACTTTTTTTTTCACGCAAACTGATTTTAATAGTTCTAAGATATATACAGAATGATTGTAAGAGCAATTTCACAGTAAGTTTATTTTTGGGAAGAATTAACATGATTTTTTTCCACAAAAAACAATCAAAGTACTGAGAGTACTGAAAGACGGGGTCTTGAAAGATTGAATTTGTAATTGTCCTGGATTTTCTCGAATATGCTTCCAAAATTTTGAGTTTGAATTACTTGTTACAATCTATGTTAATTCGGCTTTTTAACTATTGTCTGATACTCTGTCTAAATTTTACTCAATCCTGGCCATCTTAATTGTAGAAAATTGACACAACGGTATATTATGTAAAACAAGCATTCTGGGAGTATTGCATAAGCAATACACGTCCCCTATCCGTTTGTGGAAATTGTGAAAACAATGCACTGTTATGCAGAATATCGAACCCGAACATTAAAAAATTGGAATATAAAAAATTAATTATCTCAAAAATATGTCAACCAGACGCTAAAAAAGTGTAAACTTGATCTGTAGTGTGACATTTTGAAGCTGTTCAGCAAATTTCATATTATTCCCCAAACGCAAAAAAGTGTGGAAAACTGAAGTGGGACAGACAGATGGACGGACAGACACACGGACTGATGGACGCATAATAAGACTAATAAGACCCCAAGGAAAATTTTTTAAAATTACTACTTACCGGGAAAATCAAACAACTATATCAAAGTAGATAAGTTTAATCAATTTTGTGATCCAAGGGAAGATCCACAAGTCGGACGGTATCCGTAATAAAAGTTTTATGAAAACCCCGAAAACTCTAAAACTGCTGAATTAACAAACAAAGTGAACATTTGTATACCGATAACAAACACAGGCACCTGACGTTAGAAATATTTTTTTTACAATAAGATTCCAAGAACTTTGACAATAAAAAGATTTGTCACGGTCGCCATTTTGATTTTTAAACACCGACTTATCTGACACGATTTTCTTCATTTGCGATTCATGCAAAATTATTAGGTGAAAATAAATCTGTTTGCCACTTACTGCTTTTTTGTGTAAACTCGTGCATCACCTACAAGAATTACGATACAACCGTTCCTTTCATTAAAAATCATACTCCGAAAATCAGAGACATATATAACAGAGATTGTCAACTCCGCCATTAGCGTGTTAATGTTACGGGACCAACCTTACTTTGAGAACTACAAGTGCAACAGCAATCTTGTATAAGTCATTAAATTTGAACCCGATAGTGAACATGAACATGTAAATATTTTAAGCATGTTTTATTTATGAAATGTTTACAAAAACTCTTAATTAGTCTTTTTAATTACTTTTTTAAAACTTATTGACTTTTTACAAAGTAATATTATGCATTACTTTACTCATGTAATGGTAATGTAATGCATTGCTTCAAGAAAATCAAGTAATGGTAATGGTAATTTAATGCCCTAATTCATGAAGTAATGGTATTATAATGCATTATTTTACAATTTAATTCACCACAAGCCTGATTCCAACTTAGCCGGAAAACATGAACATTAAAATTTAACTTGGTTCTTCAATCGATAAGATTGTATATATTATATGATGTATAAGTCTTCCAAAATGAATAATCTATTATAGATTTTGCTTACAATGCATTGTTTAAAATTTAAATTCAGTTTAATCAACTAAAGAGCAACGAAAGAGAAGGCAAATTCAGACTTGTTTGTATTTTCTTTGTACAAAATTCCTTTAGAGACGAACAGCAGCCATACCGCAAGTAGACTGGAAGCCAATGAAACACCTATTTAATTTGTAAAACATCTGTGTATAACCCGTCCCGATTTTAACTTCGGCTTGCGCATGAAGTTTGGTAGTACCGTATTTTTCAGGGCATAGGCCGGTATTTTTTTCTCCAATGCGCGAGCCCCGGCTTATCCCCCTGGATCGGCTAATTGTAGGCTCAAAGTTGAAAAAATTAAAAAGTCAAATTTAAAATCCACTGTTTTTAGCAGTTTATCATCAGGGTTGGGTTTTTTTTCGTCCGTTTGAACTATTGTTTGATAGTTGCAGATACATAGATATAACAGAGCCCGTTAGTATATACGTCTCTGATAGTTGTCCCGTTGATAATTTTTTTAATGACATTGCGAGTAATAAAATGTACAGTACTGTACGAGGTATTTCTTTACAACCCCAATCAAAAGATTTTTTTCCCCCACGTTCACGTATAAACACTGGAAACTATTAATGCGTAGTAAAAAAAAAATCGAAACCGGGTAGAATGAAATATGACGGAACTTTTGTGAATTTCTTCATGTCTGCATTCGTGGGAATCACTGGTCTTGGGTGCAGAATAAATCAATGCTTTGTGTTTTTACAGTTAATTTTCTGTTGGATGAAATAACGGTATTCTGGTGTTGTGTGTATATACAAAGGTGTGAAACCCGTGACTAAAACACAGCCTGGGGGCACGTAGTGTACACCCTTACATCTCACCGCATTAATTGTGTTTTTAACATTACAACTTCTCTGCATAACGGCAAATCACTATTTAATTTAATATGTTTTACGGTGCTACCGTTCTGGCGAGCGCAGCAAGAATTACACATACCTTGCATCATTGTCAACTTATAGTTTTATTTAGGTATCAACGAACATCAAAGAATTTTTGAGAGAGTATGCCAAAGGCACTAATTTTAATGGTTATGATACATACAGCGCAACCCCCTACCCAGAGAGAGAGAGAGAGAGAGAGAGAGAGAAAGCGGTTCCTTTTTGTTGGTGTGTAATTTCCCACTTTTAAATTTGATGGTCTGACTATATGCAATATCTACATAATTTTTTTAACTGTTTATTTTTTCATTTTATTCCTTTTTATTTAATTCAAAATGTCCTATTGTTTATTTCCTCCCTACTCATATACTTACCTGCATGCACAATTAGCTTAAAAATGGATTGATATGACAGTAAAGTATGGCTCTTGCTAGTATATATACATGAAATCTCTATATTAAAAAAAATTAAAAACAAATCATATGTCAATGAGGCAGGTATCGCAGTCTATACTGAAATAGCCAGTACACTCATTACAGATGTTTGATCCACCTCTAAATTTATCGCGGGAAATATAGCGCGAGTGCACTGTGACGTCATCCATGACTTTGTTCGTCTTTGTTTACGTTTCTCGACACAATACGGAGGTATGGAAGCATGTAACAAATTTTTGAGTCTCGCCAAAGCATATGCAGTACTTAAAACGTGTCTTCAAACTTTAAGTCACCATAAATTAATAAGTTAAAAGTCGGCCATTTTTGGCATAGCACCACGGGTGAAAACATTAGAGAGCATTATGGGACGTAGACAAAAAATTTTGTTTGATGAACTGTAGGTTTTGCTCGTTCTTTTTCCCGCGCACATTGGCTCTTAGAGCTCGCTTCGCTCGCCGGCGCTGCGCGCCAGCGAGCTGCGCTCGCTTTTAATGGAAAAGAACACAAATTTAATATTTTATGTGTGGTATTTCGTTTTCTCATTCATGCGATTACGGGGGATAACTCTATTTGAATATGAAACCACGTGTTGAGCTAATGGACGCCATACCCCGATCTACAAGTAGCTTTCAAAGTATTACTTGATTAAATGAAATTGAGCAGTAAGGTTTTAATAAAATATAAAAGGTTTGGTAAAATATTATACTTATTTCTATCAGACAGTACCACGGAGGTTGGTGTTGCAATTCAATTTACATTATGTAGAATTACGATACCTAACAATATATACCGACGAATACGGAAGAGACCAAACAGCCACAAAACACAATTATATTTTTTTTAAATGTTTAAAATATATATGTTAAGCAAATTTAATAACTTTAATTACCCTTTTGACTTTCTACATCGATAGTCTGAAAGTATATACTTAATACGACAACTTCCTTAATCATGCAGCGGTCATACTTTCACCATAGTAATCATCGATTGAAAATCGGCCTATCCCCCAATTCGGCTAGTCTATGGATTTTTCCTAAATTTTGTCTGAAAATGAGCAATTCGGCCTATGCCCCACATCGGCATATGCCCCGAAAAATACGGTATTAAGATGAAAGATTGTCAAAATAAAATTCACAACTTTTCAAAAATGGCACATTACGTTTGGGAACTTTAATTTCGATTCCACCATCAACCTCTTCTATTAATTAATGAGCTCGTACACCAACTGAATCATCAACGGCGCTGTGCATTCAGTTACGTAACTCATTCCACATATAAACCCGAGCAAGAATATTTTGATTAATAAACTATTTGTTTATTTTCTAAATAGAATTTTGTTTATACACAGAGGACTTAAAAAGATTTAATGCATGTTTTTATAATACATATTTACTGAAATGCCTGAAAACTTTCTGCACTATATTCTTACGCGTAGACTCAATTCATGTGTTCTACGCATGCCTTCCGGTTTGAGACTTCGGCTGATAGTAAACCAATAGACGGGGTCACGTGACCCAGTCTAAAAATGGAAAATATATTTAACTGTTGCAATTTTTTAAAAAAAGAAAAGAAGAAAAATGAAGAATAGTTTATGTTTTCCTTTTGTTTGTAAGGTGTTTATAAAATAGGGCCAAGGAAAAACGTTTAAGTAACATTGCGATGATTTTGTGGTTGTGCTGGGTCATTGGATGTAGGCAAGTTTGTTAGCTTACCAGGAATGAACAAATGATGTCATCAGCTTCAACATTTTTATGATAATAAAAGACATCCTGGTTTATGTCCTGGTGAAATTTCAATGATTTATCTTTTTACACAAGGAAGTTAGAGTAATTGTTTCAATAATTTCTGAACAACCCTCGTAAGAGCTCAAATTACCAGAAGAAGAAGAGAATAAGAATTTCCTGGTAATATACAAATCTACACATTGTTTTCTAAATATCCACCAAGGTTCATGAAATTCAGTGCAGCAGTTTCAGAGGAGTAATGCACTTTCAAAATAATAAGGCAACAGGCCTTAACAGTCACCATCAGATACATGTACACATGTAGAGGAGATCCTCATATAATTATATGCATTAAATTGAGCTTCATTTGGAGGAAACAAAATAAAATAAAATATGGTAATGGCAACCCCCTCCTCTACTTGAAATATTGTAACAAGGACAATGAAATCCATAATTGAGAAAAAGACTTTCATGCAGGTACTTAATATGTTAACTTTGATAGACAGCTTCAGTCACTCTCTTTTCTGAATATATATAAATTGTCTCTTTCATTAGAATAATCAACAGTAGAACAAAAGAATAAGATTTATAAACACAATATATAACCCCAACCCCAAAAACCATCCTTTGAAGGTTTATCTTATCTTACCATGAAAAATTAATTTTTAAAAGAAGACACCTTTGTGGTCTTTTAAATTATGCTGTCAGTTTCAATCCAGTGTAAATAGATGTAAAGAAGATTTTTAAATATTTGGCCATACCCTAGCTGAAGTAATAACCCATGCTCTGGGGGTCTGTAATGAAATACACAAATTTTGGTAGAGGTTTTTTTTTTTATCTATATCAATATGTTGTCAGTTTCCATTCAGTGCCAGTAGAGGTAAAGAAGAAGAATTTAAAACATAATACTAGTATATACCAAGATGTAATTATAATTGGGGCAATTATAAAGTCTCCCAAACGAACAAGGCCATCATTGGGAGTAGGGATAACCCACATAGGTCAAACCTTACAGACAAAAAGATTAAGAACTTGATTATTTTTATTTCTGAAGTTTCATGATGTTCCCCAAGGGTCCTTTACTATATATCAGGTGAACCAACATGACCCAAGGAAGAAGAATATATATGGTGAAGGGGTTGGGATCTCCACCGTTTTCAAGATATTTGGGCACTTCCTGTTTGGGGGGGGGGGGGGGGTCAGGACAACCCCCAGGGCCCATGACCTACATACCCTTTGATGTCGCTTGACACAAGGAACAAGAATATACATGGTTTAGGGGTGGGGATCTTAACCATTTTCAAGTTATTTGGGCACTTCCTGTTTGAAGGAGGTCAGGACCACCCCCCAGGACCCATAACCTACATACTATTTGATGCTCATTACACAGGAACAACAATATACATGGTTTAGGGATTATAACAGTTTTTGAGATATATCGTCATTTCCAATTCCTGGGGGTGGGGATGACCCTAGGGGTCAGATCTAATAAACCCTATATATTGCCTGTAACAGTTAATATATGATTCCGAAAACCCTATATTATTATTTTGTCCGTTTTCAAGTTTTAACCATTTACAATAGAGTCTACAATTTTTCCCATAAGGTTCAATGTTAGACCCCACCACCTTTTGACAGCCCAGGAAAGTGGTTGGCCAACCCCAAGTGAGAAAAATCAAACCAGCATGCACATGCAGGCCTATTGTATCCTAGAAATTTGTACAATATTGTTCAGCCATCTCTAATAAACGCGACGAACAAGTTCAGAGTAGGAAAGAAGAAACAGAAGAAGAACCGTACAAAAACAATATGTCTCCAAACTTCGTTTGGGAGACTTAATAACACTATGACTGTTTTGGCCTGTCCTAGGGCCAACACCCCTACCTTGGCCAATGGGGGCCTGAAATTTACAATTTTGGTAGATGGCTTTATTTTCTTCATTGATATGCAGCCAGTTTCTATTCAGTATCAGCAGAAGAAAAGAAGATGGTTTTTAAACATTATCTACATTCACACTATATGACTATAATTAGCCCTTCCCTAGATTAAAAACCCCTACCCCAAGGCACATGAAATTCACTATTTTGGAAGAGGGCTTCCTGGTCTACATAACTATGAACTCATATTTTCTTTTAGTTGTGCAGAGGTACAGTCGAGAAGAAGACTTTAAATCAAAGTACTGAAGTACTGAAAGCAGGGCTCTTTTGATATGTGTTTATATATATGGTGTTGTAAAGACTGAAAATATCTCTCTCTCTCTCTCTCTCTCTCTCTCTCTCTCTCATGCTTTTAATGTCGGCAAAGCGTCAGAGAGCAACCAAATTTTGTAAGCGGCTATAAACAAAAATATGTCTGTCTAGTAGAAAAAAATTCAACAGTTGCTGCCTTGAATTTTGCAACTGAGCGTTATAAATTTAAATCCCATTTCTTCAATGCGCAGCAAAGTACTTCATGGAAATTCATGCGCATGTGGTATGTGTCCAAAATGCATAGTCTTGTTTTTAAAACACATAATTAATAAGAAAACTAAAAAAGATAGACAATACTCTTGAAATTTAAAAAAAAAAAAAAAAAGCCAACCCTTTTGACAAAACGTGGCTCTTTGTGTAACTATTCGGTATTGCAGAAGCTTTTACTTTGACGCTGTTCGGTTTTTTGTTTACTTTTGAAGTTGTGCTATTTATAGTAACATTGGCAATTTGCCTGCCTACAGCCAGGACTCTGCTTTCAGCAGAGCCCGGCTAAAAATGGTCAAGTATTGACTATTTAATTGATCCTGCTCCTAAGCCCCTTGTGGGGCAAGAGTCATAAAATTAACAATTTATCTGACATGAGCAAGAAGAATATAAATGGTTTGAGATGTATTAAAATTACTATACAATACATGCACCTTAACATTGATGGGCAAGCATTTGTAATAATTTATGGGTAGTGATAGTAATTTCAAGCTAAATGTAATTTCATTCTAATTGTTGTTTTCAAGGTATATAATGTTAAATAAAATAATTTATACATGTAAAATTTAGTGACTTTTTATATAAATCAAATAGGGTCAAGCAGTGTGTGTGTTGTAAAGGGGGGGGGGGGGGTAATCAAAGCTTAAATAGTGTTCACCAGTACACCTGCAGACCATACTATACAATTACAACTTATCCATGCATGGCTAACTCAGTGAATCCATTGGCTATTATTATAGTGAACACTTCTCCCTGTGATTTAAATACCCAGTCACTAAGAATTAGAACTCATTGCTGAGGACATTTACAGCAGATATCATTGCTGAAGAAATCAGAAGGTAAAGTATATTTTTAATAGTCTTATTTTCTACATGGGGATCAATAACTAATATTCACGTTAAAATTAATAACAACAAATAATTAAAAATTTAATCTTTATCCTCCACATCAACCCCTGCAATCAAACCTGGTTCTAAAGATTTATATATATATAGTCTTCTTTCATTCTTACATGTGTACAGTAGCAAATTATAAATCATTTCTTGTTTGGTATTTTTCTCTAGATGCACATTAAGATTTTTTTGCTTTTTAAGTTTTAAGATAAACAAAATGTTATATGTATTCAGAGCAATTGTAATGTCGCCTAAACAAAGCAAGTTCATCATTAGGCTAGGAATTGGTACCCACATGAGTCAAACATTACATATGTCAGAATAAGATGAAATACTTTATTATTTCCATTTCTATAATTTAGGGTGTCTCCAAAAAGGTATAACCTATACCATTTGATGAGCAATAACACAAAGAGCAAGAATAAATATGGTTTAGAGATGGGGATCTCAAAGGTTATCAAAATATATCATTACTTCCTATTTCAGAGGAAGTGGGGTTGGTGGGGGTGGTTTAAAGACAACACCTGGGGGTCATGTACTTTACACCATTTGATGCAACATAATGACTTTAAAAACAAGAATTAATATACCAGTATATAGTGCTGTTACGATAGTCGCTGACTATCGAAAAATCGTTGCTGAGGGCAATAGCAGGTCGGCGAAAATCGATAGTAAGTCTTTAACATCGATAGTCACTTAAATTCAATCACGTGACAGATAACCTTTTATTGTGTAGCAATATCCATAAGGCCTAAAAAAAAAATAGGTTTGTTTCCGCTTTCAGGCTGAAAAAAATTAGGGTCGGTCGGTCGGCTTTTTTTTTTTTTTTTAATCTTTTTTTTTTCCCTCTCCATCTGTTCAATTGTGCATATTAAACCATTTATCTATTAAACTGGGTAAGATAAAAAAAAAAACAAGTATTTGTTGTCATTGTTTAAATGATGTGATGAACTTTTTCCCCGGCTGGTGGGAACATTTCTTGAGCTCAACTGGCACGACATGTGCTGCCATTTGTAAATAACAAACATCTACACAACACTGATGACATCTCAATAAGTTCTATAAGCGTTTTTACGACTTAAATTTGGAGGACACAATAAATTTTTAAATCGGATAAAAACGAAATTTTAACAAAAAACGGATAAAAACGGAAATTTACGAAAAAACTCGAAAAAAAATTTTGGGTCGGCGGGTTTAAGTTAGGGTCGGTCGGGAAAGCGGAAACAAACCTATTTTTTTTTTAGGCCTAAAACGACTTAACCTAAAGCTAAACCTAGGGGGCGACTTGCTTTGTGATCGGAAACTTCACCAGAATTTCCTCCAAAAGAGAAGTTGAAGTCGCCCTGTATGCAGAGTTTATGATCGTGTTAATTAAACCCAATTGCAATAAAATGATAATTATCAAATTCATAAGACGTTTTCACAATCTTATTTAACCCCTTTTGTGATTAGGAACTTGCAACTGTCTTGTCTTCATGGGTTATAAAAACGGGTGATATTGTGCATTGAAAATTACAACCGATGTTTAGGCGACAGAAATTTAATTTTTAGTTTTACGGATCCGCCGACCCAATTTTTTCGATTTTGTAAAAAAAAAAAAATGTAAAAAAAATTTGTATCTTCGGAAATTTTTCCGGAATTTTCAAGTTTGACCGATCTTGGTTTTAAAATTACTTTATTTTATTTGAAATCTGCAAAACGTTTGACAAAGGGAGTTTTAAAATCAAGTGTAAGCGTCTCTATAACATGGAGTATTTAAGATGGAGGTCAGCCAATGCATGGTTTGGCTTAAAAGTTTTTATGAAAGGCAAAGAAAATGTTATCCTGAACAAGTTTAGTAAGGTTAATACCAATGATCTTGAAACAAACACAAATTAAGTACACAGTGGATAGTGGACAAATTAAATTTAATATTATAAGTTCAAGCAAATAATATGTAATTTTGATTAATAAAAGTTTGCCCACTGTTTTTTTTTTTTCCCCTCCTCCGACCCAAATTTTTTACAACAAAATCCGTAAAACAAAAAATTAAATTTCTCTCACCTAAGCAAATTTACTCTTGATATCTCAACTCCTGATCTCTCAAAACCCTTGATCACTCAAAGTCAAACTGCAGTCCCGTTGTTCAAAATCTATAGTTTCTTACTCTTGATACCTCGAAGTCGCAGTGTATCTCCAAGCGTTATACCTAAATAATTTAATTCTGGTTGTAACGCTGCATTTGATTGGATAGAAAAATTTAGTTAAATTTGTATAACCTGGTTTGCACGTCACAAGACACGTCACAATGCACCAACGTACTAATTCACTTGACGTTACGTTTGAATTTTGAACAGATTTATATCATTTTTAAAAGTAAAACGGACTCAATTTGTACAGCAAATTCCAGAAAATTAAATTATAAGGAATGAACTCAATATCTACCCAAGTTATACTCGTATAACCTGGGTTGGAGCAATTTACGCTTTTTTATAATCCGCTTCGCGGATTATAAAGCGTAAATTGCCCCAACCCAGGTTATACGAGTATAACTTGGGTAGACATTGAGTTCATATCTTAATTAATACCTACTTGGTCATTTAAATGGCTCCAGGCATTAGACGCGGGACCTGTGTCACGCTTTCTTTATTCAGGCGACACTTGTCCTGCAACGTGATGATTGTTTGATGATTGGCCATATCGATACCTAATCTATAATCAACACCAACCGTTTTACGATAATTTGGAGACGCAATGAAAATGTGAAATTAATTGAGACAAAATGATATTAATGAGTCATGGTCAAATTTTAGATTTATCAAACTGTAAAAAGTGTAAAAAGTCATTAGAATGATTATTGCTGAACAACTTCTTACAGGACCCGTACAATGGGAACAATGAGTGATACTCAGTTATCTGCACATTTTTGACATGTCGATCATCTCGCAGTACATAAAATAAATATTTAATATGAATTTATTCAATGGTTGTTTGTATTTAGCTTTAAAACATCCAGTTCTGTATAATTTTTAGTGAAAAGAAAACGTTCATTCAGCACGTGCGTAAGGTTAGCACTAAATAAATGGCTTAATCATAACATCCGGTAAGACTAATTTTAAAAACTGTCAATCAACCCGTAAAATTCCGAACTCTTGAAAACTCGAACTCTTGAAACCTTGAACTTTTTCCTCAGTCCCATGGACTTCAAGCTATCGAGAGTTACCTGTATTAACTTTTTTGTATTAAACAAAGATGTCCCACCCAAGGTATGAATATCTACCCGCGATGCATTATGAACCCATCCTACACTTTTCCCCAAGACGTTAATTAGTATAACTGCATTCTTGGTTACCCCGTTCTGGAAAGTTCTATTCCATTCTTTCGCTAGAGGTCGGGCTTCCCTAGCTTCTATCCATTAAAACTAAAATCGCTCACTCAAGAAACGAATTGCCTTATTTCATTTCTTAAATTTTTTTATAAATTATAAAATTATTATTTGTCAAATCTTAACTTCTATATGTAATTCAGGTAAGTTCCCAGGGATTTATCAAGGCTGTTTTTACTACCGGTAAACGGTACCTTTTCCCTCTTAAAATAGGTGCAAAAATTCCCCTTTTCAGAGAGAAAATTCCCAGATCAAACAGAAATTATCAAATTAATAGATGTGTTTTTGATCGGTAACTACGCCAGAATTTCCTCAGAAAGAGAACTTGAAGTTGCTCTGTCTTCTGAGTGTCAATTAATGTCATTGGCAAAAGAATGATAGTAAACTAATCTAAAAATAAATTCACTGCGTGAATTAACCCTGTTGTGAGTAATAACTTGAAACAAATTAATTCATCTTGGGTTATATACGGGTGATGCAGCAACATACATGTACCTTACATTATGCATCGGAAATAACAAAAACGATGTTTATTACTTGTAATCCTGATATCAATGCAGTTAGCTGATTACATTTTATTAGTTAATAAATCAGCAATAAATGTAAAAATTACTATAAAACCGTTTGTAAAGAGTTATCTTCAAAATCAACAGATCCTCGACATAACGGTAGTAAGTGGGTCAAAGGACCCTGGACCCCCCTAGCATTTTCGTGCCTCTGGCGCTCAAATCGAACCTATGACTCAAATTTTCCCCTTTAAATATGAAAAGGGTAGTAAAATAAAATAGCTAGATAAATCCCTGGTTCCTAAAAAATATATTCACTGTTTACGTAATCATTTGATATTATTTCATTCCAAGCATATATTTTGATGCAAACTACCCCTGACTTTGATCCACCAAAGCGTGTCCACCACCTTACTCTCATTTTTGCTATTTTGGGCTTGTTTATCAAAAATGAAAGTAGGTTTTTAGCTCACCTGAGCTGAAAGCTCAAGTGAGCTATTCTGATCACTTTTTGTCCGTCGTCCGTCTGTCTGTCTGTCCGTCTGTCTGTCCGTCTGTAAACTTTTTACATTTTGAACTTCTTCTCTAAAACCGCTTATCCAATTTCAACCAAATTTGGCACAAAGCATCCTTATGGGAGGGCGAATATAAATTGCAGAAATAAAAGTCCGATCTGTATTCAAAGCGGAGAAAACCTTGAAACTGTAGAAAAAGGGGGGTGCATTTTTAAAAATCTTCTTCTCAAGAACTACTGATTCCAATTCAACGTAGTTTAGCATAAATTATCCTTATGGGAAGGAAAATATAAATTGCAAAAATTAAGGTCTAATTCTGTTTCAAATCTGAGTTATTACGAAAATAATAATAAAGGAAAGGCGTGTTTCAATCAGTTTAATAGCCTCGGATTCGGCATCCGGTAAAATGGGTAGACAAGACTTGGCCTGGGCAAAACAAAAGATAAGCAGTTATTAATCTGCCAATCTCATTAAAATTTCAGGATATTTGATGGACCAGTATATTTGTATTTGCTGTAAATATTGCTGCAAAATAATGCGTATTTGGAATTGACGATTGCCGATCTGCCCCGGCTTTTATTTTGCCACGGCCCGGTTTTGCTAACCCATTTTACCAAGACTCGTATTCCATACTTCTAAAACGAGGTTCTTTGTTTAAAGCAGCCATGACATTATACGAAAAAGGGTCGATCTGACTATGATGAATTTGCTTGTTGTGCAACAGTTCGCGTATGAAGGGAAATTTTTGAAACATGAAAAATATATTGGTGCCGATTTTGTGAAGTAAATTGAGGCTAAATATTTCAATGCGTTGACAGTTTTCACACATGACGTTGATGTTAGCTTGTTCTGATTTTCGTTTCGTTTTCATTATTTATGCTTTGTAACCTGGAAACTGTCGTCTGTATTTCGTGATTTTTACGTATCAAATCAAACAGAGACTTCGGTAAATCAAACAGTTACGTTAACTGTTTACCTGCGCAAATTAAGCAAAATCTGATGTAGGAGTACTGAAATACAATTCATTCTATCGGTAATTCGGCATTATTTTTTGCGTAATGGTAGATTAATGCAATAGGTTTTTGTTGAGATGCTCGGCATTTTCTCTAGTTTATTCAGTTTAAATAGAGTTTGATATCGCTTACGGAAATATGTAGGTATATACATGTATATATATGATTCATTTCGAAAAAATAAAATTGTGTTCTTTATTTGTTATACATGTAGTGCATGTTTCTTGTGTTTAATTGTTAACAATTTTTATTTGCTTCGAATTATAAGCAAGATACAGAGATTTGCTAACAATTCTATGTTTGTACACAGATCTTAAAAGCTAAAGATTAAATCAAAGTACTGATAGTACTGAAAAGCGCTAACCCAGCTTCTTTTTGTATATAACAGATATATGTATATAGCATTTCAGCTTCTGTATACGCACTATATTTCCTCATCACTGCATGACAGTCCCTGCAATGATGTATGTAAGCCCCGTACATTAATTTCACAATAACCCGTAAATTAGATTCACAATAGCCCGTGCAGTTATGTGCATAAACCCCTGAAACTGGTTCCCTAACCAGTTTAAATGATGTATACTTTTGCTTAGAGGGGGCGGTTATTCGATGCACCGGAAGTTGAAGTCTAACGACAATAAAGGGCTGAGCTATGCTTAGCGCTTTAAGAAGTAAAAAAATTGTCAATATTTATTACGAAAATTTTCAAAATCTGTTCTTCCAGAAACCAACTTATTGAATTGTAAACTTAACCTTTTTAGCTCACCTGAGAATGGGGCCACAATGGGGGGTCGAAGTTTAACAAATGAATATATAGAGTAAATCTTTAGAAATCCTCTTCTCAGAAACTAATTGGCCAGGAAAGCTGACACTTGTGTGGATGCATCCTTATGTAGTGAAGATTCAAATTTGTGAAAATCATGACCCCCGGGGGTAGGTTTGGGCCACAATGGGGGATCGACGTTTTACATAGGAATATACACACGTCAGTTAATCTTTAAAAATCTTCTTCTCAGAAACTAATCAGCCAGGAAAGCTGACACTTGTGTGGATGCATCCTCAGGTAGTGTAAATTCAAAGTTGTAAAAATCATGACCCCCGGGGGTAGGGTTGGGCCACAATGGGGGATCGAAGTTTAACATAGGAATATATACAGTAAATCTTTAAAAATCTTCTTCTCAGTAACTCATTCGAAGGCAAAGCTGGAACTTGTGTGGAAGCATCCTTAGGTAGTGAAGATTCAAAGTTGTGAAAATCATGACCCCTGGGGGTAGGTTGGGGCCACAATGGGGGATTGAAGTTAAACATATGATTATATACAGTAAATCTTTAAAAATCTTCTTCTCAGAAACTAATTAGCCAGGAAAGCTAAAACTTGTGTGGAAGCATCCTCAGTTAGTGTAGATTCAAATTTGTGAAAAGCATGACCCCTGGGGGTAGGTTTGGGCCACAATGGGAGGTCGATGTTTTACATTGGAATAAACAGAGTCATCTTTAAAAATCTTCTTCTCAGAAACTAATCAGCCAGGAAAGCTGGAACTTGTGTGAAAGCATCCTCAGGTAGTGTAGATTCAAAGTTGTGAAAATAATGATCCCCAGGGGTAGGGTGGGGCCACAATGGGGGGGGGGTCAAAGTTTAACAAAGGAATTTATAGGGTAAATCTTTAAAAATCTTCTCAGAAACTAATCAGCCAGATGATTCTTTATAATTGTTAAGACTTTGGCCCCAGGACAATTCTTTGGCCTCACGAGAAGGTTGAGAGTTTACTGTACGTTTATATCCCATATATAAACTATTGTTAGGGATCTTTTTGAGAACTGCAATACTCAACACATGATATGACTATAAAATCATCCTGTTAGAAAAAGGACTAATGATTATAAACATAAGAATATCCAGGGGAAAATGGATTTTATTTATACAGGATTTACATGAATTATTGTACATTGTTCAGATAGTTTGTATTATGACTCCATTGAGCTGATTTTATCATACCTATTGTTCCTCAGGTGAGCGATGTGGCCCATGGGCCTCTTGTTTATTAATTTCACAATAATTACTAACCAGTGAAAATCCAAATATGCCTTACGGACATCATCTAACGTGTGTTGAAATAGCAAAGGTGTAAGTAAGTACTCTGGTGCAAGCATTTTGTAGTTTATTTGGAAAATGCCTTAATTTATAAGTATAGATTAGGGGTGTTATACCACAGATCTAAAGGTAGGGATAATTTATACATAACTTTCACTGCTTTAAACATTCAATACCACCTCTAGGGTTGCAAATAACATTTTCAAACCCAGGAGCCATGTGGGCTCCCATCTTTTCAAGTTATACAAGCCCACAATAATTTTTAGGGGCCCACTGATATTCACAATGAAGTTAGTTTAAAATATCAAATAAAAATTGTTAAGTGCCATTATTAATTTGAATGAGATCCAATTTATTAAAATTAATTCTTTTTATGTATTCATGCAATATATATTCCATAGATGAAATGTTTTGTTATTGTGTTAGCCAAAAGACAAATAAAATCGGTCTCTGTATTTCTGTATATTTTGGAGGTATCTGTCCAACCCTTTGACCCATTTACAACCATTTATTGCCTGATGCCCTTTTCCATAACTGATAAAAAAGTTATTTGCGGTGACGGAAATGGCCGAGTAGTTACGACTGGCAATATCATGATATTACACATAAAATATTAAAGGAAGTGAACATGAAAAAATTATCAAGGGCTCAAATTTGTCTGTTTGATGTGTATAATGATATCTGAAAACCGTTTAGACAGAGCTTTCCTCAGTAAAAAGATATACCACTTAGAATAACTAATTCTTGCAATCCATGAGCGCTGCCATATTGTTAAAATCATTACCTCCCTGATGGGTTATCTCTAAGCATCTAAGAGAGGGCAGCACTGATGCTGCCGTCACTGAGACACATTGCAATTTTACACACGTGTAGTAACAGGGATAAAATGCCATCATCAAAATGTGAATGGAAACTTGAAAGGAATGTAAAGAGTTGTCATTTTAAACAGTGTGTATGGAGGAAGATTTTGGATCTCAGAATGATGCATTCCCACCAGCAGTTAATGTGACATGTAACTAGAATGGAATGTCCGTGGATCAGTGTTATTGTGACCTATTATTTCTTGCACCTGGGAATTTCTTGTTTATGAGTTTGAACATTATGTGTGCTACATAAATGAGCACACAAGGTGCATTGCACAGCATCCTGACTTTTAAAAAGTGTCTTAGTCCTGTTATTCTTCTGACAGCATAAACAGAACCGGCGTACATATCATCAAGATCTTATGTACTGTATAAAAAAAAACAAATCAGAAAAATTTCCAGGGCATTTAAATAAAAAGTAACGGTAAGAAACCCCACATGGAAAATGGAATTACAATTTTATATTAATTTAAATTGAAATCTAAAAACAGCATTTTATTTATGTAAACACTGACTGCCACATGCATCTCCGTACAAACATCTGGAATGTGATGGTCTTATATTTCACAAATTAATTTATCTATATTCATTTTTTGTACAAATCATAAATAGTTATCTGAGGTTCATTTATAGAAATGTACTAAATCCTTGTCTTCTCATGACAGTAAACAAAATTTTTCTTCACATCAAGGCATAATTTTTCTCCTCAACTTTTATCAACTCTGTACATAAACACTGGCCTAGTTCCAACATTGACCCAGTCACCAGCAGCAATGTGGCTTATCTACGTCAGAGAACAGATGCATGCTGGGGAATAATGGATTGCCTCCATAAACCTTTCACTGAGAGTGTTAAATTGATAAAATCTCTTGATAGAAATAAACAAATAGGTAACAGACCTCATTTTGAAGTTTCAAAAGGCTTTTATGATTTATTAAGCAACAATTATTTTTTTCATGTTCACTTCCTTTAACCGAGTCCGATGCATGATTAATTAAGGTGTCTGCATTTATATTCACAATTGATGAAAATGTTATATGGGATCATGTAATAACAACAGCGAGCAAGAGTTTTCAAGTAAGAGGGATGTTCAACATGCAGTGCACGTGTGTAATCCTGATTTAAAAATAGATCAGCATTCCACCATAATTGAACAGTGGAAAAGGGGGAGGGGGTCATCGTTGTAACATATTGTTTATAACGGTATAATATGTAATTATTAATTGGTGCTGGATTATCATTATTACAAGAGAGTTAAAACAAATTTATACATGTTTATATATACAGCTCGAATGTTCACTGGAGAAACTAAATCGCCAAAGCAGGGTGTGACCCGATTTTCGTTCAGTTGGGTGATTTCCTTAATCTTGAAAAGGGGTCATAATGCGTGTGTCTTACACACGAGCTTAACCTATAGATTCATCAAACAAACTTTTTGTCTAAGTCCCATAATGCTCTCTAATGTTTTCACCCATGGTGCTATGTAAAAAATGGCGACATATTTTAACTCATAATTTACAGTGTCTTGAGGTTTGAAGACATGTTCTGAGTTGCTGTTTTAAAGAAAATGAATGATATAAGTCAGGTGGTTTAATGGTATTTCATAAAAAATGACAGCAAAATGGCTGCAAATTCATAAATTTAATGATTTAATGATTTAATTGATAAAAACTGTTTTAAAGTATTTATTCTTATCTCAGTAATTAACTTAAGTCTATTAATTGTCATCAGGATAGGAAATACCTACTCTCTAAGCCAATTTACTCTAGTGGTGGTCATTCTACACATTTAAGAGGGAGTTATTCCCCTTGAATATTTTTTCTAATAAATTACGTTATGACATCTATTGCCAAAAATATCATCCATTTTCACAAAATATATTACTAATGGTACAAAATCCACTCAAAATTACACTTAAAGGAAAAATCTGAAAATACCATGTAGTCTTGAAGGTGGCACGGGACAGTTTTTTTTTTATACAATTCATTGTAGCCGAGGGATGCATGTCTTCGGAACTCTAGAATTTCCTCAGTTCCCATTCAGCACAAATACAGTAAAACACGCTTATAATGAAGTCCCAGGGACGGGCAATATTACTTCGTTAAAAGCGTAATTCGTTATATCCGTCAAGTTTACAACATGAAATAGAGACTTGGGGAATGAAATTCACTTCGCTGTAAGCGTCAATTCTAAGGGTGCAACGATAAACCGTGAGACGGTATATCACGGTAAAAATATGCTACGATTCAATGTCACGACACTGTAGGCTATACCGCGGTTCTGTATTTCGATCCGGAAAATTTTTATCCGTCCGATTTGGTTTAAAAATTATATTTTCAAAATGGCTTCTGGTGTTGAAAAACGTGCTTCGCATTATTTAATTTTGCCCCCTGCTACAGTGCATCCCATACATCTTTGATATGGTAACATTTTCGGTTTTGTAGGATAAACGAAATTGATTAACAAAGTTCCCATATTGAGTGTTTCTACATGCAAGCACTATTTAGCAGACATTTTCTTACAAACAAATGACATGCGTATTGCACCTCGTATAAAACGGCTTTATCCACGCTTTTCTCTGTTGTCGCAAGAAATTAATGCCAAATTCCTAGATGTGCAAAAACGAAATTAAAATTAAAGGTTACCCTAGTCATTAAATATTTTGCCTTCAGAAAATTCATTACATCTATAATAAGTGCATAAATAATTTGATTGATATTGATGTCAACATTAGATTTTTACCTTATGCAGATCATGTTGACATTCTGATATTTATACAGCTGATTAGGGAAAATATGTGGAAAAAAATTATGTAACTAAAAGTTTAGGAATTAAACAATACCAAAATATGCGTAATTGTTTATTTGTTATTTTTTTAAAAGCAGATGAAAAGTATCACGATACGTATCGTATCATAATGTCTGTATCGTGATATGTATCGTATCATGAGGCAAGTGTATTGTTGCACCCCTAGTAAATTCATTATAAGCATGCATGTTCGCTATAACCGTGTTTAAATGTATCTTTAATTCACTCTTTATAAGGCCAATCACCAATTTCTGAAGAAAATTACTAGTCAAAACCTGTAAAATTCTCTACATACTACGGTAGTTTTTATGAGATTTTGACCCTTTCATATTTTGCTAATTTTTCATGATTTTTCAGCTTTTCAGTCCTCCCCCAGCTAATTCCCTGCAGAGGGTTGACCTTCCGTACTGCGTCTGTAACTTGCAATTTCACTGTGTAAAGTCAACTCTGCAGGTTTCGCATTTTACTTCTGATTCTCATGTACCTAACATATGGGGCCTACATATTGCATATCAATTTCAACAAGAGACACCCCTCTAACTAATGATAATCATTTGATGAATTTCAGCAACTCTCAATTTACAAAAATATTGACGGGTACTTTATCCGAAACTGTCCCTTGCTACCTTAGGTGGAAGCAAATCTATGTATTTTGTAAGAATTTTTTTTAAACTTTTATAGAAATCTAATAATTTCCCCCTCTCTCTCTCTCTGTTCTCTGTCTGTCTATTTTTCTCCCTCTACCCCTCTGTTTGTCTGTCTCTCAAATTCTTTTTTATAGTTGATAACTAAATAACATGACCATATATGGCAAGAAAATAGGACTATGTTTTGAGGTGATACTTTCGTACCCTAGGGTACACTCCTATATCTTTAAGGAGAAAAAGGGTTACAAGGAGGGTACAGTGTAAATTAAAAAGCATTGGAAAATGAAAGTAGCAAATTATTAAAGATACTTGCAAGTCACTAAGGTACAGAGGGTACAAAGGGTACAATGTTTTATATAGTGGTGTAACATTGGGTACAATACTATTACCTTAAAACGCAGTCCTAATTTCTTGCCATATCTAAACATGACAATGATGCAAGGTAGCACCAGCAAAGCATATTATGTGCATAGGCCTATATGAATGCAAACCAGGGTTTTATAACTTATTTCAATTCTTTTATAGGTTACAATTAATTACAGAGCAATAATAACACGAGAAAAATATTTTAATACATTGAGATGTTTCGCTCTAATAGAGGTGCGAAACATCGAGGTGCGAGTCATCTTCGCGCGAAACAGAATATGTTCTTAAAATGCTTACCTATATTGGTCAACATCATAATGATAATCCAATTAGAGCACAATATGTATCCATTTTGCTTATCATCACAAAAGAAACGTTTATGCATGTTAATTAATCCTTTTCTGCATATGGAAAACACCGGAAAGTACATCACTCGCACGTGCAATTTAACTTGGTAAAACTAATACCCGCTAACGTGGCCTGCAGGGTGTTGCTAAAATGCGGAACGGAAAACGGAACGGATAACATTTTTCAGTTAAAATCACAATTTCTTTAATTCATTAAACATGTTAAATTGGTTTTCTAAGAATCTCGGCGGGGGAGGGGTGTTGTGATGGATTTAAGCTTCTCATTGAGATACGATAGGATGGAGATACGCTTGATTAGATGACATCAAACAAAAAATGACAATGAATATCAAAGTGAAAGAAAAAAATAATAACAAAATTAAGAAAAATATGTGAACGCATGTTTAAATAATATACAAGTCGTATGAACCATCATTACTAATAACGGTGTTTCTGTGCCTGATCTCTAAAATTTTAATTTTTATTTGTTTACAGCAAACTTGGTTTTCTTTAACACCAAGCCATGGATAACATCAAAGAAAAATTTGCTAAAATTCCTCATTATCGTCTCATCACCAGGAAGATCAGAACCAGTCAGTATAAAAAGTGCATTACAATGTCAGTTTTTCTTTACTTAAACAGTTTTTTCTTACTAATAGTATACGTTAGGCACGTAGCATCGTGGGAGAGGGGGGGGGGGGGGTAGGAGGGGGGACTGACCCACCCACGCTTTTGCGCTGCAAAGAGTTGTTTTTTTTATTTACATCCAAAAAATTGAAATAACATGGAGTTGCCCCCCCCCACCCCCCCCCCCACCCCACACACACACACTTTTATGGGACCACGTAATGAATTGAAAATGAGGAAATGAACAGTGAAATTGAAGTGAAGTGAACGGTATAATAACACCCCCCCCCCCCCCCCCCCCCCCCCGGTTTAGGATTTTCGGGATTTTGGATTTTTGAAATAACCCCTTTTTTCTTGGTCAAGATTTTTTGGATGAGTCTGTCCCCTTCCAAAAACGATACTACGTGCCTGTACGTTAAGCTGATTTTTCATCATTTATGAAAAAAGAACCAGTCAGTATAAAAAGTGCAGAATTTCTCAATTACAATGTCAGTTTTTCCATACTTATACAGTTTTCCTTACTTATAGTACACGTCAGGCACGAAGCATCGGGGGACGGGCCAGGGGGGCTGGCCCTACCACGTTTTTGCGGTGCACAATTTTTTTAGATTTACATACACAAATTTGAAATAACATGTAGTTGCCCCCCCCCCCCCCCCACTTTTATGGGACCACGTAAAAAAAGAATTGAAAATGAAGAAATGAACAGTGAAATTGAAGTGAAGTGAACGGTATACCCCCACACCCACCCCCACCTCCCTCAGATTTTGGATTTTTAAAATAACCCTCTTTTTTTTGTTCAA
Source organism: Magallana angulata (assembly GCF_025612915.1). Classification (NCBI taxonomy): domain Eukaryota; kingdom Metazoa; phylum Mollusca; class Bivalvia; order Ostreida; family Ostreidae; genus Magallana; species Magallana angulata. The sequence continues at coordinate 50,425,640 of NC_069112.1, forward strand.
GATTTTTTGGATGAGTCTACCCCCTTCCAAAAACCAATACTACGTGCCTGTACGTTAAGTATACCTATGACTCCAACTTCTCAATATTTCCATCTTTTCAAGGTAAATATAGGAACAATTATCTTTGCTGCAAGAAAAAGTGGGGGGGGGGTGACCCCTCTCTAATGCTATGTGCCAAATGCTTAGGTCTAACTTTGCAAAAAAAAAAACGGGGGGGGGGGGGGGCTCAGGGGGCTACCAAAAAGGGGGGGGGGCTAAGGGCTGGGCCAAGGGGCTAAGGGGGGCTACCAAAAAATTTTCCTCGCAAATCATGATATTCCTAATCTGTAGGGAGGGGGGGGGGGTTGTATACCTATGACTCCAACTTCTCAATATTTCCATCTTTTCAAGGTAAATATAGGAACAATTATCTTTGCTGCGAGAAGAAGTGGTGGGATGAACCCTCTCTGATGCTATGTGCCTAATGCTTCGGTCTAACTTTGCCAAAAAGGGGGGGGTACCAAAAGGGGGGCTAAGGGCTTGGCTAAGGGGCTAAGGGGGGGCTACCAAATTTTTTTCTCTCGCAAATCATGAAATTCCTACTCCGTAGGGAGAGGAGGGGGAGGGGCTAGTATACATATGACTCCAGCTTCTCAATATTTCCATCTTTTCAAGGTAAATTTAGGAACAATTATATTTGCTGCAAGAAAAAGTGGGGGGGGGGGGGATGAACCCTCTCTGATGCTATGTGCCTAATGCTAAGGTCTATATTTGCAAAAAAACGGGGGGGGGGGGCTAAGGGGGCAACCAAAAGGGGGGCTAATGGCTGGGGTAAGGGGGGTTGCTAACAAAATTATTCCCAAATCATGAAATTCCTAATCCGTTAGGGGGGAGGGGGGCTAGTTTACCTATGACTCCAACTTCTCAAAATTTCCATCTTTTCAAGGTAATTTTAGGAACAATTATTTTTGCTGCGAGAAAAAATTGGGAGGATGAACCCTCTCTGATGTTATGTGCCTAATGTTTACAGGGGGGGGGGGCTACCAAAAGGGTGCTAAGGGCTGGGTTAAGGGGGCTACCAAAAAATTATTCGCAAATCATGAAATTCCTCATCCGTAAGAGGGGAGGGGGGCTAGTAAACCTATGACTCCAACTTCTCAATATTTCCATCTAATAGAGGTAAATATAAGAACAATTATCTTTGCTGCGAGAAAAAGGGGGGGGGGATTAAACCTCTCTGATGCTATGTGCCTAATGCTTAGGTCTAACTTTGCAAAAAAGGGGGACTATAAAAAAGGGGGCTAAGGGCTGGGCTTAGTGGGGGGTGGCTAAGGGGGGGGGGGGGGTACGAATTTTTTTCTCGCAAATCATGAAATTCCTAAACCATAAGGACGGGGGGGGGGGGGTAGTATACCTATGACTCCAACTACTCAATATATCCATCTTTTTCGAGGTAAATTTAGGAACAATTATATTTACTGCAAGAAACAGTGGGGGGATGAACCCTCTCTGATGCTATGTGCATAATGCTAAGGTCTAAATTGCAAAAAAAATGGGGGGAGGCTAAGGGTGGCTACCAAAAGCGGGGGGGGGGGAGGGGGGGCTAAGGGCTTGCCTAAGGGGTTAAGGGGGGCTACCAAATTTTTGTTTTTGCAAATCATTAAATTCTTAATCCGTAGAGAGTGGGGGGGGGGGGCTAGTATACCTATGACTCCAACCTCTCAACAATTCCATCTTTTCAAGGTAAATTTAGAAACAATTATCCTTGCTGCGAGAAAAAGTGGGGGGGGGGGGAGGTGATGAACACTGTCTGATGCTATGTACCAAATGCTTAGGTCTAACTTTGCAAAAAAGGGGGGCTACTAAAAGGGGGCTAAGGGATGGGCTAAGGGGGGCTACCGTAAGAAATTCGCAAATCATGAAATTCCTAATTCGTGGGGGGGGGGGGGGGGGTGTATACCTATGACTCTAACTTCTCAATATTTCCATCTATTAAAGGTAAAAAAGTGGGTGGGGGATAAACCCTCTCTCATGCTATGTGCCTAATGCTTAGGTCTAACTTTGCTAAAAAAGGGAGGGCTAAGGGGGGAGGGTTCCAAATATTTTTCTTCGCAAATCATGAAATTCCTAATTCGTAAGGGGGTGGGGGTGGGGTGGCGCAGGGGGGGGGGGCTGGTATACCTATGACTCCAACTTCCCTATATTTCCATCTTTTCAAGGTTAATTTAGAAACAATTATCTTTGCTGCGAGAAAAAATGAACCCTCTCTAAAGCTATGTGCCTAATGCTTAGGTCAAACTTTGCAGAAAAATGGGGGGTGGGGGCTACCAATTTTTTTTCTCCAAATCATGATATTCCTTATTCGTAGGGGGTGGCTAGTATACCTAGGACTCCAAGCCCCCTGCCTCCCCCTTGCTCGTTTGGGGCTAAGGAGGCTACCAAAAGGGGGGCTAAGGACTGGGCTTTAGGGGGATAAGGGAGGGCTACCAAACTTTTTTTCGCAAATCATGAAATTCCAAATCCGTAGGGGATGGGGGTGGGGGGCAGTATACCTATGACTCCAACTTCTCAATATTTCCATCTTTTCAAGGTAAATTTAGGAACAATAATCTTTGCTGCGAGAACAAGTGGGGGGATGAACCCTCTCTGATACTATGTGCGCAATGCTAAGGTCTAACTTTGCAAAAAAGAGGGGCTAAGGGGGCTACCAAAAGGGGGGCTAAGGGTTGGGCTAAGGAGCTATTGGGGGGGGAATACCAAATTTTTTCCCAGCAAATCATTAAATTTCTAATCTGTAGGGAGAAGGGGGGCCCCCGACTAGTATACCTATGACTCCAACTTCTCAACATTTCCATCTTTTCAAGGTAAATTTAGAAACAATTAACTTTGCTGCTAGAAAAAGTGGGGGGGATGAACCCTCACTGATGCTATGTGCCTAATGCTTAGGTCTAACTTTGCAAAACAGGGGGGCTATCAAAAGGGGGGCTAAGGGCTGGGCTAATGGGCTAAGGGTGCTACCTAAAACAAATTTGCAAATCATGAAATTCCTAATCCGTAGGGGGGGGGGGGGGGCTTGTATACATATGACTCTAACTTCTCAACATTTCCATCTTTTAAAGGTAAAAAAAGTGTGGGGGGCAAACCCTGTCTGATCCTATGTTCCATAATTTTTAGGTCTAACTTTGCAAAAAAGGGAGGACTAAGGGGGGGGTACCAATTTTTTTCCCCGCAAATCATGAAATTCCTAATCCGTAAGGGGGATGGGGGGGGGGGGCTAGTATACCTATGACTCCAACTTCTCAATATTTCCATCTGTTCAAGGTTAATTTAGAAACGATTATCTTTGCTGCGAGAAAAAGTGGGGGATCAACCCTTTCTGATGCTATGTGCCCAATGCTTAGGTCTAACTTTGCAAAATAAAGAGGGGGGGGGGGGAGCTTTGGGGGGGGGGACTTCCAAAAAAATATTTCGCAAATCATGAAATTTCTAATCCAAAGGGTAGGGGTGGGGGTCTATTATACATTTGACTCCAATGTCTCAATATTTCCATCTAATAAAGGATGATTAAGGAACAATTATCTTTACTGCGAGAAAAAGTGAACCCTCTCTGATGCTATGTGCCTAATGTTTAGGTCTAACTTTGCAGAAAAAGGTGGGGCTACCAAAATTTTATTTTTCGCAAATCATGAAATTTCAATTCCGTAAGGGGTGGCTATTATACTTAGGACTCCAAGCCCCCCATCCACCCTCCCCCGGTTCGGGAGGGGGCTAAAGGGGCTACCAAAAGGGGCTGAGGGCTCGGCTAATGGGGGCTAAGGGTCTAGCAATTGTTCTTTCGGAAATCATAGAATTTTAAATCCGTAGGGGGGGCAGTATACTTATGACTTCAACTTCTCAATATTTCCATCTAATAAAGGTTGATTTAGGAACAATTATATTTGCTGCGAGAAAAAGTGGGGGATGAACCCTCTCTGATGCTATGTGCAAAATGCTAAGGTCAAACTTTGCAAAAAAAGGGGGATAAGGGGGGCTACCAAAAGTTGGGTAAGGGCTTGGCTTAGGGGTAAGGGGGGCTACCAATAATTTTTTTCCTAAATCATTAAATTCCTAATCCGTAGAGAGTGAGGGGGGGGGGCGGGGGGGGGGGGGTGGGTTAGTATACCTATGACTCCAACCTCTCAACATTTCCATTTTTTCAAGGTAAATTTAGAAACAATTATCTTTGCTGCGAGAAAAAGTGGGGGGATGAACCCTGTCTGATGCTATATGCCTAATGCTTAGGTCTAACTTTGCAAAAAAGGCGGGTTACCAAAAGGGGCTAAGGGTTCAGGTAATGGGCTAAGGGGGGCTACCTTAAAAAAATCATGAAATTCCTAATCCGTAAGGGGGGGATGGGGGGGGGGGCTTGTATACCTGTGACTCTAACTTCTCAATATTTCCATCTATTAAAGATAAAAAAGTGGGGGGGGGGGAATAACCCCTCTCTGATGCTATGTGCCTAATGCTTAGGTCAAACTTTCCAAAAAAGGGAGGGCTAAGGGGGGTATACCAATTATTTTTCTTCGCAAATCATGAAATTCCTAATCCGTAAGGGGGGTGGGGGTGGGGGGGGGGGCTAGTATACCTATGACTCCAACTTCTCTATACTTCCATCTTTTCAAGGTTAATATAGAAACAATTATCTTTGCTGCGAGAAAAAATGAACCTTCTATAATGCTATGTATCTAATGCTTAGGTCAAACTTTGCAGAAAAATGGGGGGTGTGGGCTACCAATTTATTTTTTCCAAATCATGAAATTCAAAATCCGTACGGGGTGGCTACTATACCTAGGACTCCAAGCCACCCTGCCTCCCCCCCGTTCCTCGGGGGCTAAGGGGGCTACCAAAAGGGGGGCTAAGGGCTTCGCTTAAGGGGGATAAGGAAGGGCTACCAAATTTTTTTTTTTGCAAATCATGAAATTCCAAATCCGTAGGGGGTGGGGGTGGGGGGTGGGGCAGTATACCCATGACTCCAACTTCTCAATATTTCCATCTTTTCAAGGTAAATGTAGGAACAATAATTTTTGCTGCGCGAAAAAGTGGGGGGATGAACCCTCTCTAATGCTATGTCCGTAATGCTAACTTTGCAAAAAGAAGAGGGGCTAAGGGGGGCTAAGGGCTGGGCTAAGGGGCTATGGGGCTACCAAATTTTTCCCCCTGCAAATCATTAAATTCCTAATCCGTAGGGAGGGGGAGGGGCTAGTATACCTATGACTCCAACTTCTCAATATTTCCATCTTTTCCAGGTAAATTTAGAAACAATTAACTTTGCTGCGAGAAAAAGTGGGGGATGAACCCTCACTGATGCTATGTGCCTAATGCTTAGGTCTAACTTTGCAAAAAAGGGGGACTATTAAAAGGGGGGCTAAGGGCTGGGCTAATGGGCAAAGGGTGCTACCTAAAAACAAATTTGCAAATCATGAAATTCCTAATCCGTAGGTTGGGGGGGGGGGCTTGTATACCTATGACTCTAACTTCTTAATATTTTCATCTTTTCAAGGTAGAAAAGTGGGAGGGGGGGGGGAGGGTAAACCCTCTCTGATGCTATGTGCCTAATGCTTAGATCTAACTTTGCAAAGGGAGGGCTAAGGGGTACCAATTATTTTTCTTTGCAAATCATGAAATTCCTAATCCGTACGGGGGTGGGGGTGGGGGGGGGAGGCTAGTATACCTATGACTCCAACTTCTCAATATATCCATCTTTTCAAGGTTAATTTAGAAACAATTATCTTTGCTGCGAGAAAAAATGGGGGGATGAACCCTTTCTGATGCTATGTGCCCAATGCTTAGGTCTAACTTTGCAAAAAAAGGGGGGGGGGGTGCGGAGGGGGCTACCAAAAAAATGTTTTGAAAATCATGAAATTTCTAATCCGAAGGGGGGAGGGGGCTATTATACATTTGACTCCAACTTCTCAATATTTTTATCTAATAAAGGATGATTTAGGAACAATTATCCTTGCTGCGAGAAAAAATGAACCCTCTCTGATGTTATGTGCCTAATGTTTAGGTCTAACTTTACAGAAAAAGGTGGGGCTAACAACATTTTATTTTCGCAAATCATGAAATTTCTATTCCGTAAGGGGTGGCTAGTATACCTAGGACTCCAAACCACCCATCCACACCCCCCCCCCCCCCGTTTCTGGAGGAGGGTCTAAGGGGGCTAAGAAAAGGGGTTGAGGGCTCAGATAAGGAGGGCGAATGGGGCTACCAATTTTTTTTTCGGAAATCATGAAATTTCAAATCCGTAGGGGGTGGGGCAGTATACTTATGACTTCAACTTCTCAATATTTCCATCTAATAAAGGTTGATTTAGAAACAATTATCTTTGTTGCGAGGAAAAGTGGGAGAATGAACCCTCTCTGATGCTATGTGTATAATGCTAAGGTCTAACTTTGCAAAAAAGGGGGGGTAAGGGGGGCTACCAAAAGGGGGGGTGGCTAAGGGCTTGGCTAAGGGGCTAATAGGGGCTACTTTTTTTTGCAAATCATTAAATTCTTAATCCGTAGAGAGTGGGGGGGGGGGGGGGGCTAGTATACCTATGACTCCAACCTCTCAACATTTCCATCTTTTCAAGGTAAATTTAGGAACAATTATCTTTGCTGCGAGAAAAAGTTGGGGGGGGGGGGGGGTTGAACCCTATCTGATGCTATGTGCCTAATGCTTAGGTCTAACTTTGTAAAAATGGGGGGCTACCAAAAGGGGCTAAGGGCTCGGCTAATGGGCTAAGGGGGGCTACCTAAAAAAAATCGCAAATCATGAAATTACTAATCCGTAGGGGGGGGGGGGGCTTGTATACCTATGACTCTAACTTCTCAATATTTCCATCTCTTAAAGGTAAAAAAGTGGGGGGATAATCCCTCTCTGATGCTATGTGCCTAATGCTTAGGCCTAACTTTGCAAAAAAGGGAGGGCTATGGGGGGGGGGGTACCAATTTGTTTTCTTCGCAAACCATGAAATTCCTAATCCGTAGGTTGAGGGGGGAGGGGGGGGGGCTTGTTTACCTATGACTCTAACTTCTTAATATTTCCATCTTTTCAAGGTAGAAAAGTGGGGGGAGGGCAAACCCTCTCTGATGCTATGTGCCTAATGCTTAGATCTAACTTTGCAAAAAGGGAGGGCTAAGGGATACCAATTATTTTTCTTTGCAAATCATGAAATTCCTAATCTGTAAGGGGGTGAGGGTGGGAGGGGGGGGGGGCTAGTATACTTATGACTCCAACTTCTCAATATATCCATCTTTTCAAGGTTAATTTAGAAACAATTATCTTTGCTGCGAGAAAAAATGGGGGGATGAACCCTTTTTGACGCTATGTGCCCAATGCTTAGGTCTAACTTTGCAAAAAAAAGGGGGGGTGCGGAGGGGGCTACAAATTTTTTTTTTGAAAATCATGAAATTTCTAATCCGAAGGGGGGGGGGGGGGGCTATTATACATTTGACTCCAACTTCTCAATATTTCCATCTAATAAAGGATGATTTAGGAACAATTATCCTTGCTGCGAGAAAAAATGAACCCTCTCTGATGCTATGTGCCTTATGTTTAGGTCTAACTTTACAGAAAAAGGTGGGGCTAACAACATTTTATTTTTCGCAAATCATGAAATTTCTATTCCGTAAGGGGTGGCTAGTAAACATTGGACTCCAAGCCCCCCATCCACCCTTCCCCTCCGGTTCGGGAGGATGGTCTAAGGGGGCTAAGAAAAGGGGTTGAGGGCTCGGCTAAGGAGTGCGAATAGGGCTACCAATTTTTTTTTCGGAAATCATGAAATTTCAAATCCGTAGGGGGTGTGGCAGTATACTTATGACTTCAACTTCTCAATATTTCCATCTAATAAAGGTTGATTTAGAAACAATCATCTTTGTTGCGAGAAAAAGTGGGAAAATGAAACCTCTCTGATGCTATGTGTATAATGCTAAGGTCTAACTTTGCAAAAAAGGGGGGGGGTACGGGGGCTACCAAAAGGGGGGGGGTGGCTAAGGGCTTGGATAAGGGGCTAATAGGGGCTACTTTTTTTTGCAAATCATTAAATTCTTAATCCGTAGAGAGTGGGGGGGGGGGGGGTAGTATACCTATGACTCCAACCCCTCAACATTTCCATCTTTTCAAGGTAAATTTAGGAAACATAATCTTTGCTGCGAGAAAAATTTGGGGGGGGGGGGTTGAACCCTATCTGATGCTATGTGCCTAATGCTTAGGTCTAACTTTGTAAAAATGGTGGGCTACCAAAAGGGGCTAAGGGCTCGGCTAATGGGCTTAGGGGGGCTACCTAAAACAAATCGCAAATCATGAAATTTCTAATCCGTAGGGGGGGGGGGGCTAGTATACCTATGACTCTAACTTCTCAATATTTCCATCTTTTCAAGGTTAATTTAGAAACAATTATCTTTGCTGCGAGAAAAAGTGGCGGGATGAACCCTTTCTGATGCTATGTGCCTAATGCGTAGGTCTAACTTTGCAAATAAAAGGGGGGGGGGGCTAGTGGGGGGCTACCAAAAAATGTTTTGCAAACTATGAAATTTCTAATCTAATGGTGGGGGGCTATTATACATTTGACTCCAACTTCTCAATATTTCCATCTTAAAAGGTTGATTTAGGAACAATTATCTTTGCTGCGAGAAAAAATGGACCCTCTCTTATGCTATGTGCCTAATGCTTAGGTCTAACTTTGCAGAAAAAGGTGGGGCTACCAATTTTTTTTTCGCAAATCATGAAATTCCTAATCCGTAGGGGGTGGCTAGTATACCTAGTACTCCAAGCCCCCCATCCACCCCCTCCCCTGTTCGGGGGGGGGGGGGGGGGGCTTAGGGGGCTACCAATTTTTTTTTCGCAAATCATGAAATTTCAAATCCGTGGGGGGTGGGGAAAGTATACTTATGACTTCAACTTCTCAATATTTCCATCTAATAAAGGTTGATTTAGGAACAACCATCTTTGCTGAGAGAAAAAGTGGGGGGTGAACCCTCTCTGAAACTATGTCCCTAATGCTTAGGTTAAATTTTGCAGAAAAATGGGGGTGAGGGCTACCAAAATTTGTTCCCCCCCAAATCATGAAATTCCCAATCCGTAGGAGGTGGCTAGTATACCTAGACTCCAAGTCCCCCTGCCTCCCCCCTGTTCCACGGGGGCTAAGGGGGCTACCAAAAGGGGGGCTAAGGGCTGGACTTAAGGGGTATAAGAGAGGGTTACCAATTTTTTTTCGCAAATCATTCAATTCTCAATCCGTAGGGGGTGGGGTTGGGCAATATACCTATGACTCCAACTTCTCAATATTTTTTCAAGGTAAATTTAGGAAACATAATCTTTGCTGCGAGAAAAAGTGGGGGGATGAACCCTCTCTGATGCTGTGTGCGTAATCCTAAGGTCTAACTTTGCAAAAAAGGGGGGCAAAGGGGGGCTACCAAAACGTGGTCTAAGAACTTGGCTTAGGGGTTATGGGGGGCTAAAAAAATGTTTCCCGGAAATCATTAAATTCCTAATCCCTAGGGAGGGGGGGCTAGTATTCCTATGACTCTAACTTCTCAATATTTCCATCTTTTCAAGGTAAATTTAGAAACAATTATCTTTGCTGCGAGAAAAAGTGGGAGATGAACCCTCACTAATGCTATGTGCCTAATTCTTAGGTCTAACTTTGCAAAAAAGGGGGGCTACCAAAAAGGGGGCCAAAGGCTGGGCTAATGGGCTAAGGGTGCTACCTAAAAACAAATTTGCAAATCATGAAATTCCTAATCCGTAGGGGGGGGGGGTCTTGTATACCTATGACTTTAACTTCTCAATATTTCCATCTATTAAAGGTAAAAAAGTGGGGGGGGGTAAACCCTCTCTGATGCTATGTGCCTAATGCTTAGGTCTAACTTTGCAAAAAATGGAGGGCTTAGGGGGGGTACCAATTATTTTTCTTCGTAAATCACGAAATTCCTAATCCGTAAGGGGGGTGGGGGTGATGGGGGGGGGGCTAGTATACCTATGACTCCAACTTCTCAATATTTCCATCTTTTCAAGGTTAATTTAGAAACAATTATCTTTGCTGCGATAAAATGGGGGGATGAACCCTTTCTGATGCTATGTGCCCAATGCTTAGGTCTAACGTTGCCAAAAAAGGGGGGGGGTGGGAGGGGGCTACAAAAAAATGTCTAATCCGAAGGGGGGGCTATTATACATTTGAATCCAGCTTCTCTATATTTCCATCTAATAAAGAATGATTTAAGAACAATCATCTTTGCTGCGAGAAAAAATGAACCCTCTCTGATGCTATGTGCCTAATGTTTAGGTCTAACTTTACAGAAAAAGGTGGGGCTAACATAATTTTATTTTTCGCAAATCATGAAATTTCTATTCCGTAAGGGGTGGCTAGTATACTTAGGACTCCAAGCCCCCCATCCACCCCCCCCCCCCCCCCGGTTCGGAAGGAGGGCCTAAGGGGGCTTACAAAAGGGGCTGAGGGCTCGGCTAAGGAGGGCGAATGGGGCTACCAATTTTTTTTTCGGAAATCATGAAATTTCAAATCCTTAGGGGGTGGGGCAGTATACTTATGACTTCAACTTCTCAATATTTCCATCTAATAAAGGTTGATTTAGGAACAATTATATTTGCTGCAAGAAAAAGTGGGTGAATGAACCCTCTCTGATGCTATGTGTATAATGCTAAGGACTAACTTTGCAAAAAAAAGGGCAGGGGGTAAGGGGGGGCTACCAAAAGGGGGGGGGGCTATTGGCTTGGCTAAGGGGCTAATGGGGGCTACCTTTTTTTTGCAAATCATTAAATTCTTAATCCGTAGAGAGTGGGGGGGGGGGGGGGAGCTAGTATACCTATGACTCCAACCTCTCAACATTTCCATCTTTTCAAGGTAAATTTAGAAACAATTATCTTTGCTGCGAGAAAAAGTGTGTGGGGGGGGGTGAACCCTGTCTGATGCTATGTGCCTAATGCTTAGGTCTAACTTTGCAAAAATGGGGGGCTACCAAAAGGGGCTAAGGGCTCGGCTAATGGGCTAAGGGGGGCTACGTTAAAAAAAAATTGCAAATCATGAAATTTCTTATCCGTAAGGGGCGGGGGGCTTGTATACCTATGACTCTAACTTCTCAATATTTCCATCTCTTAAAGGTAAAAAAGTGGGGGGATAATCCCTCTCTGATGCTATGTGCCTAATGCTTAGGTCTAACTTTGCAAAAAAGGGAGGGCTAAGGGGGGGGGGGGGTTCCAATTTGTTTTTTTCGCAAATCATGAAATTTCTAATCTGTAAGGTGGGTGGGGGTGTGGGGACTAGTATACCTATGACTCCAACTTCTCAATATTTCCATCTTTTCAAGGTTAATTTGGAAACAATTATCTTTGCTTCGAGAAAAAGTGGGGGGGGGGGGGGATGAACCCTTTCTGATGCTATGTGCCTAATGTTAAGGTCTAACTTTGCAAAAAAAGAGGGGCTAAGGTGGGCTACCAGAAGGGGGGCCAAGGAGCTATGGGGGGGCTTCCAAATTTTGTCCCCCGCAAATCATTAAATTCCTAATCCGTAGGGAGGGGGGGGGGGCCGACTAGTATACCTATGACTCCAACTTCTCAACATTTCCATCTTTTCAAGGTAAATTTAGAAACAATTAACTTTGCTGCGAGAAAATATGAACCCTCTCTAATGATATGTATCTAATGCTTAGGTCTAGCTTTGCAAAAAAGGGAGGGCTAAGAGGGGTACTAATTTTTTTCCCCGCAAATCATGAAATTCCTAATCCGTAAGGGGGATGGGGGGGGGGGGGACTAGTATACCTATGACTCCAACTTCTCAATATTTCCATCTGTTCAAGGTTAATTTAGAAATGATTATCTTTGCTGCGAGAAAAAGTGAGGGGGATGAACCCTTTCTGATGCTATGTGCCCAATGCTTAGGTCTAACTTTGCAAAACAAAGAGGGGGGAGCTTGGGGGGGGGGGGGTGGGGGGGGCTACCAAAAAAATATTTCGCAAATCATGAAATTTCTAATCCAAAGGGTAGGGGGGGCTATTATACATTTGACTCCAACTTCTCAATATTTCGATCTAATAAAGGATGATTAAGGAACAATTATCTTTGCTGCGAGAAAAAGTGAACCCTATCTGGTGCTTTGTGACTAATGTTTAGGTCTAACTTTGCAGAAAAAGGTGGGGCTACCAAAATTTTATTTTTCGCAAATCATGAAATTTCTATTCTGTAAGGGGTGGCAATTATACTTAGGACTCCAAACCCCCATCCACCCTCCCCCTGTTCGGGAGGGGGTCTAAGGGGGCTACCAAAAGGGGCTGTGGGCTCGGCTAAGAGGGTCTAAGGGTCTAGCAATTGTTTTTTCGGAAATCATAAAATTTTAAATCCCTAGGGGGGGGGGGGGCAGTATACCTATGACTTCAACTTCTCAATATTTCCATCTACTAAAGGTTGATTTAGGAACAATTATATTTGCTGCGAGAAAAAGTGGGGGTATTAACCCTCTCTGATGCTATGTGCGTAATGCTAAGGTCAAACTTTGCAAAAAAAAGGGGGGGATAAGGGGGGCTACCAAAAGGGGGTCAGGGCTTGGCTAAGGGGTAAGGGGGGCTACCAATTATTTTTTTCCCTAAATCATTAAATTCCTAATCCGTAGAGAATGGGGGGGGGGGCTAGTATACCTATGACTCCAACCTCTCATCATTTCCATTTTTTAAAGGTAAATTTAGAAACAATTATCTTTGCTGCGAAAAAAAGTGGGGGGATGAACTCTGTCTGATGCTATGTGCCTAATGCTTAGGTCTAACTTTGCAAGAAAGGGGGGCAACCAAAAGGGGCTAAGGGTTCAGGTAATGGGCTAAGGGGGGCTACCTTAAAAAAATCATGAAATTCCTAATCCGTAGGGGGGGGGGGTGGGGGGGGGGGGCTTGTATACCTGTGACTCTAACTTCTCAATATTTCCATCTATCAAAGATAAAAAAAGTGGGGGGGGGGGGGATAAACCCTCTCTGATGCTATGTGCCTGATGCTTAGGTCTAACTTTCCAAAAAAGGGAGGGCTAAGGGGGGTATACCAATTATTTTTCTTCGCAAATCATGAAATTCCTAATCCGTAAGGGGGGTGGGGGTGGGGGGGGGGCTAGTATACCTATGACTCCAACCTCTCTATACTGCCATCTTTTCAAGGTTAATATAGAAACAATTATCTTTGCTGCGAGAAAAAATGAACCCTCTCTAATGCCATGTATCTAATGCTTAGGTCAAACTTTGCAGAAAAATGGGGGGGTGGGGGCTACCAATTTATTTTTTTCCAAATCATGAAATTCCTAATCCGTAGGGGGTGGCTAATATACCTAGGACACAAAGCCACCCTGCCCCCCACCCGTTCCTCGGGGACTAAGGGGGCTACCAAAAGGGGGGCTAAGGGCTGGGCTTAAGGGGGATAAGGAAGGGCTACCAATTTTTTTTTCGCAAATCATGAAATTCCAAATCCGTAGGGGGTGGGGGTGGGGGTGGGGCAGTATTCCTATGACTCCAACTTCTCAATATTTCCATCTTTTCAAGGTAAATTTAGGAACAATAATTTTTGCTGCGAGAAAAAGTGGGGGGGATGAACCCTCTCTGATGCTATGTCCGTAATGCTAACTTTGCAAAAAAAGAGGGGCTAAAGGGGGCTAAGGGCTGGGCTAAGGGGCTATGGGGCTACCAAATTTTCCCCTTGCAAATCATTAAATTCCTAATCCGTAGGGAGGGGGGGGGGGGCTAGTATACCTATGACTCCAACTTCTGAATATTTCCATCTTTTCCAGGTAAATTTAGAAACAATTAACTTTGCTGCGAGAAAAAGTGGGGGATGAACCCTCACTGATGCTATGTGCCTAATGCTTAGGTCTAACTTTGCAAAAAAGGGGGGCTATTTAAACGGGGGATAAGGGCTGGGCTAATGGGCAAAGGGTGCTACCTAAAAACAAATTTGCAAATCATGAAATTCCTAATCCGTAGGGGGGGGGGGGGGCTAGTATACCTATGACTTTAACTTCTCAATATTTCCATCTATTTAAAAGCTAAAAAAGTGTGGGGGGGGGGGGTAAACCCTATCTGATGCTATGTGCCTAATGCTTATGCTAAGGGCTCGGCTAAGGGGGCTTAGGGGGCTACCAATTTTTTTTCCGCAAATCATGAAATTTCAAATCCGTGGGGGGTGGGGGAAGTATACTTATGACTTCAACTTCTCAATATTTCCATCTAATAAAGGTTGATTTAGGAACAACCATCTTTGCTGAGCGAAAAAGGGAGGGGGGGGGGGGGTGAACCCTCTCTGAAGCTATGTCCCTAATGCTTAGGTCAAATTTTGCAGAAAAATTGGGGGTGGGGGCTACCAATTTCCCCCCCCCAAATCATGAAATTGCCAATCCGTAGGAGGTGGCTAGTATACCTAGGACTCCAAGTCCCCCTGCCTCCCCCTGTTCCACGGGGGCTAAGGGGGCTACCAAAAGGGGGGCTAAGGGCTGGACTTAAGGGGTATAAGAGAGGGCTACAAATTTATTTTCGCAAATCATTCAATTCCAAATCCGTAGGGGATGGGGTGGGGGTGGGGCAATATACCTATGATTCCAACTTCTCAATATTTTTTCAAGATAAATTTAGGAACAATAATCTTTGCTGCGAGAAAAAATGAACCCTCTCTGATGCTATGTGCCTAATGTTTAGGTCTAACTTTACAGAAAAAGGTGGGGCTAACATAATTTTATTTTTCGCAAATCATGAAATTTCTATTCCGTAAGGGGTGGCTAGTATACCTAGGACTCCAAGCCCCCCATCCACCCCCACCCCCGGTTCGGGAGGAGGGTCTAAGGGGGCTACCAAAAGGGGCTGAGGGCTCGGCTAAGGAGGGCGAATGGGGCTACCAATTTTTTTTTCGGAAATCATGAAATTTCAAATCCGTAGGGGTTGGGGCAATATACTTATGACTTCAACTTCTCAATATTTCCATCTAATAAAGGTTGATTTAGGAACAATTATATTTGCTGCGAGAAAAAGTGGGTGAATGAACCCTCTCTGATGCTATGTGTATAATGCTAAGGTCTAACTTTGCAAAAACAAGGGCGGGGGGTAAGGGGGGCTACCAAAAGGGGGGCTAAGGGCTTGGCTAAGGGGCTAATGGGGGCTGCCTTTTTTTCGCAAATCATTAAATTCTTAATCCGTAGAGAGTGGGGAGGGGGGCTAGTATACCTATGACTCCAACCTCTCAACATTTCCATCTTTTCAAGGTAAATTTAGAAACAATTTTCTTTGCTGCGAAAAAAAGTGTGTGTGTGTGGGGGGGGGGGGGGTGAACCCTGTCTGATGCTATGTGCCTAATGCTTAGGTTAACTTTGCAAAAATGGGGGGCTACCAAAAGGGGCTCAGGGCTCGGCTAATGGGCTAAGTGGAGCTACCTTAAAAAAAATTGCAAATCATGAAATTTCTAATCCGTAAGGGGGGGGGGGGGCTTGTATACCTATGACTCTAACTTCTCAATATTTCCATCTCTTAAAGGTAAAAAAGTGGGGGGGATAATCCCTCTCTGATGCTATGTGCCTAATGCTTTGGTCTAACTTTGCAAAAAAGGGAGGGCTAAGGGGGGGGGGGGTACCAATTTGTTTTCTTTGCAAATCATGAAATTCCTAATCCGTAAGGGGGGTGGGGGTGGGGGGCTAGTATACCTATGACTCCAACTTCTCAATATTTCCATCTTTTCAAGGTTAATTTAGAAACAATTATCTTTGCTGCGAGAAAAAGTGGGGGGGGGGGGGGGGTGAACCATTTCTGATGCTATGTGCCTAATGCTTAGGTCTAACTTTGCAAAAAAAAGGGGGGGGCTAGTGGGGGGCTACCAAAAATATGTTTCGCAAATCATGAAATTTTTAATCTAATGGTGGGGGGGGGGGGGGGCTATTATACATTTGACTCCAACTTCTCAATATTTCCATCTAATAAAGGTTGATTTAGGAACAATTATCTTTGCTGCGAGAAAAAATGAACCCTCTCTAATGCTATGTGCCTAATGCTTAGGTCTTACTTTGCAAAAAAAGGTGGGGCTACCAAATTTTTTTTTCGCAAACTATGAAATTCCTAATCCGTAGGGGGTGGCTAGTAAACCTAGTACTATACTAGTTCCGGTTAGGGAGGGGGGCTAAGGGGGGCTACCAAAAGTGGCTAAGGGCTCGGCTAAGGGGGCTTAGGGGGCTACCAATTTTTTTTCCGCAAATCATGAAATTTCAAATCCGTGGGGGGTGGGGGAAGTATACTTATGACTTCAACTTCTCAATATTTCCATCTAATAAAGGTTGATTTAGGAACAACCATCTTTGCTGAGCGAAAAAGGGAGGGGGGGGGTGAACCCTCTCTGAAGCTATGTCCCTAATGCTTAGGTCAAATTTTGCAGAAAAATGGGGGGTGGGGGCTACCAATTCCCCCCCCCCCCCAAATCATGAAATTGCCAATCCGTAGGAGGTGGCTAGTATACCTAGGACTCCAAGTCCCCCTGCCTCCCCCTGTTCCACGGGGGCTAAGGGGGCTACCAAAAGGGGGGCTAAGGGCTGGACTTAAGGGGTATAAGAGAGGGCTACAAATTTATTTTCGCAAATCATTCAATTCCAAATCCGTAGGGGGTGGGGTGGGGGTGGGGCAATATACCTATGACTCCAACTTCTCAATATTTTTTCAAGATAAATTTAGGAACAATAATCTTTGCTGCGAGAAAAAGTGGGGGATGAACCCTCTCTGGTGCTATTGCGTAATCCGAAGGTCTAACTTTGCCAAAAAACGGGGGCTAAGGGGCTACCAAAAGGGGGGGGCTAAGAACTGGGCTTAGGGGCTATGGGGGGCTACCAATTTTTTTCCCCGCAAATCATTAAATTCCTAATCCCTAGGGAGGGGGGGGGGGGCTAGTATTCCTATGACTCTAACTTCTCAATATTTCCATCTTTTCAAGGTAAATTTAGAAAGAATTAACTTTGCTGCGAGAAAAAGTGAGGGGGGGGGGGCTGAACCCTGTCTGATGCTGTGTGCCTAATGCTTAGGTCTAACTTTGCAGAAAATGGGGCTACCAAAAGGGGGGATAAGGGCTCGGCGAATGGGCTGAGGGGGGCTACCAAATTTTTTTTTCTTTTTTAGCAAATCATGAAATTCCTAATCCGTAGGGGGGGGGGGGGGGCTTGTATACATATGACTCTAACTTCTCAATATTTCTATCTATTAAAGGTAAAAAAGTGGGGGGGTAAACCCTGTCTGATGCTATGTGCCTAGTGCTTAGGTCTAACTTTGCAAAAAAAGGGAGACTTAAGGGGGGGAGGGGGAATGGGCTAACAATTTTTTTTCCCCAAATCATGAAATTCCAAATCCGTAAGGGGGGGGGGGGGGTGGGGTGGGTGGGGGGTGCTAGTATACCTATGACTCTAACTTCTCAATATTTCCATCTTTCCAAGGTAAATTTAGAAACAATTATCTTTGCTGCGAGAAAAGGGGGGATGAACCCTTTCTGATGCTATGTACCCAATGCTTATGTCTTACTTTGCAAAAAAAAGGGGGGGGCTAGGGGGGGCTACCAAAAAATGTTCCACAAATCATGAAAATTCTAATCCGAAAGTTGGGGGTACTATTATACCTATGACTCCAACTTCTCAATAATTCCATCTAAAAAAGGGTTGATTTAGGAACAATTATCTTTGCTGCGAGAAAAAATGAACCCTCTCTGATGCTATGTGCATAATGCTTAGGTCTAACTTTGCAGAAAAAGGGGGGGGGGGGCTACGATTTTTTTGCAAATCATGAAATTCCTAATCCGTAGGGGGTGGCTATTAACCTAGGACTCGAAGCCCCCAGCCACCCCCCGGTTCGGGGGGGGGGGCTAAGTGGGGCTACTAAAAGGGGCTAGGGGCTGGGTCGGCCAAGGGGGCTTAGGGGGGCTACCAATTTTTTTTTCCGCAAATAATGAAATTCCAAATCCGTAGGGGGGAGGGGGGGGGGGCAGTATATATATGACTCCAACTTCTCAATATTTCCATCTTTTCAAGGTAGATTTAGAAACAATTATCTTTGCTGCGAGATAAAGTGGGGGGGGGGGATAAACCCTTTATGATGCTATGTGCCTAATGGTAATGGTCTAACTTTACAAAAAATGGGGGCTATGGGGGGGCTATACCAAAAGGGCTGTATAAAGGCTGGGCTTAATGGGCTAAGGGGGGGCTACCTAAAAAAAATTTGCAAATCATGAAATTCCTTATCCGTAGGAGGGGGGGGGGGGTGTCTTGTATACATATGACTCCATTTTCTCAATATTTCCATCAAAAGTTGGGGGGGGGGATGAACCCTCTCTGATGTTATGTGCCTAATGCTATGTGCCTAATGCTCGAAGCTCGTATATGTTATATAAAGTCTTCACCCATTGCACAGATGTCCTAACTCCCAGCCGGGTATTACAAAGAAAGGAGACTAACAGGCTAGGCCCCATTACTAACATTGGGGAATATGTAAATTGCATATTTTGTAAATATAAATAAGAATCTGCACAATTGCCCCACATAAAGTATCTGGCAAAATAAATGCTGAAATTACTGCTAAATGAAATTTTAAGAATTGTTTGTTTGTTAGGGAAAATAGTGTAAATAATTTGACGCACCTTTGAGATTACAGATACCGAAACTGTCGTAATATGGCTATTTTAGATTTATTGCAACTACATAAATAATCAAAACGAAGATATTTTACATTTTTTTTACATTTTACATTTTTGGTGTTTTAGATTAGTATTTTATATCTGTATTGAAAAATGAAAAAAGATAAATTCGGTTGGCATTTTGATAACGTAATATAGGACTGTGTCAAACGAGGAGATTAATAGTGTATTTAGTTATTTTTTTATATGCAAAAAATGTTTACAGCAACTATCGATCACAAAATCGAAAGTAACATACGCGAGCGATGTAACATACTACTCATTCTAATTGATATAACATGGGTATAGTCCGTTCGAGTTCATAGCTCCGATGTAACGAAGAATTTTGACCCGGGTTTGTTAAGACTAAATGTGTTGAATAAAAACCCTAATCCGTCGAAAATTGACCAGCATCGTGGAATTTTGATCATGAAACCGGTTCAAAATTCAACAGCAAAGAAATGCAAATTAACGAATCAATATTTATAACTTGAGTTAATCTAATTAAAAATTATTAGTTTTTACATATGATTGCGCCCATGAAATATGGCCTTTGTTTTCAAATTTCCAGATTTTTATGGATATATACTAATATTTGTCAGAAGATTAAAGTTGAAGTTTCATTAAGATCAAAATCAATGACTATTTTTATCTGGCATTTTTTTTTAACTTCGCCTTGCGACGATGCGTTATAATTTCATCAACGTCATTTATATGTCATTTATATGCTCCATTTTATTTGTTAAATTCTTTGCTTTTGCAGATATCTTACTAAAAAAATTCTAATAACTACAATAATTATGCATTTATATAAATACATATTTATTAAAATATATATTATTAATGTGGTATTAATATTATTGAAAATGTAACTGTCACGAAAACTATGAAGTTTTTTTTAACGTACATTCATTTTATCTAAATAAATAATATCTTAGAAAAAATGAATGTGCGCTAAAAAGACTTCATAGTTTCTAAAATTATTCAATATCAATAGCTAAGAACATGGCATTTTAAAAATGTATCGTTCCAAATAAAAAAGAAACTTCGCCAAAAGTCGATCTTTCTTTTTATCATATTGCTCTAACTACTTTTCTTCATATTATTGTTAAGCATATTTTACTTTGATTCGGGTTTGCTGCCCCGTTCCGATTTATGAAAATAGGCAGCAAGCTTAGTAAGATTTGCGGGGCGTTTTGCTCTTATCTATAAAATAATCAGCTTCGCAAGCTCTCGAGTTTAAAAATAAGCGTAGGCACCTGCAAAACTAAATGGGGATTACATCTTAATGTCGATACAGATTCACGTACATTTCAAAAAATTCGCCATTGTGTTTGAATTAAAATTGAAGCGAAACATGAATGAAAAATACTTTATATTAAATTTAATCAAATTTGTCCTGGATCAAAACGTATGTTTCTTTTATCCCACGTTTATTGCCATAAATGAAACTCTTCAAAGTAGTTAATTCTGTTTACTTTTCATATATAAATCAATATTTCTGATATTGTATATTTTCATATTTTATGTGAACATTTATCCTGCATTGTTTGTTTTAAATTACGTGAGCATGAATTCTGCATTGTTTCTGTTTTGTGTTAAATTGTAAGAATATAGAATCGTGGAAATCCCGAGCACCAATAATTTCATAAAGTTAACTATCAGAAATAAAAGCGGAGTGGAATAAAAAAAAAATGGGTAGAATGATATGGAAATAAAAATGTGCAAAGGTATCGAATCGTAAACCTTGATTAATTATTTTGTATGTTAAACATTTCTGCAATTACTCTCACAAATATCGCGTGTTCTATAGTGCAGTCATCCTTTTATTAGAATATAATGACTCAAAATATGTATACATGGTAAGATAGTCCATCCATAACTATCATATTTCATATCTAATAGATTGCAAGTTTGATCACCAAAATCTTAATGTGATTTTGAGGAGTTTATTAAATAATTAAGTTTCACCTTAGAAATCTTTAAAAAAAATTAATTTTGATAATAGTTCGTTTGAAGCATAAAATATTGATATTATATTGTAGAATAGACATACACGTCTCGAAGTATAAGCTATACATGTATCTTTAAAAAAAATTAATTTTGATAAATTTATCATATATATCTAAACTTGCTGTATTATAAACTGAGCAGGTTCTTATTGCTTTTTACATTTAATCAAAGATCGGTTACGCAGAATTTGCATGTATATACCCTTTGTCGTTTAGGAACATCAATCAATTAAAAATTAAATCAACAAATTAAAAATCAATTAATCTTATTATTTAATAAACTCCCCAAAATCACATTAAGATTTTAGTGATCAAACTTGCAATCTATTAGATAAGAAATATGATAGTTATGGATGTGTAACATGTGTACACATTTTGAGTCATTGTATTCTAATAAATGGATAACTTGCACTATAGAACATGCGATATTTGTGAGAGTAGTTGCAGAAATGTTTAACATACAAAATAATTAATCACGATTCGATACCTTTGCACATTTTTATTTCCATATCATTCTACCCATTTTTTTTTATTCCAGTCTGCTTTTATTTCTGATACATGCAGTAAACTGCTTGGGATTTCCACGATTTTATATTCTTACAATTTAACACAAAACAGAAACAATGCAGAATTCGCTCACGTGATTTAAAACAAAATAGAAACAATACAGGATAAATGCTCACATAAAATATGAAAATATACAATATCAGAAATATTGATTTACACATAAAAAGTAAACAAAATTAACTACGTTGAAGAGTTTCAATTATGGCAATAAACGTGGGATTAAAGAAACATACGTTTCGATCCAGGACAAATGATTAAATTTGAAATAAAGTTTATCTCATTCATGTTTCGCTTCAATTTTAATTTAAACACAATGACGGATTTATTGAAATGTACGTGAATCTGTATCGACATTATCATGTTTACTATTAAGATGTAGTCCCCATTTAGTTTTGCAAGTGCCTACGCTTATTTTTAAACTCGAGAGCTTGCGAAGCTGATTATTATTTTATAGATAAGAGCAAAACGTCCCGGAAATCTTATTAAGCTTGCTGCCTATTTTCATAAATCGGAACGGGGCAGCAAACCTGAATCAAAGTAGAATATGCTTAACAATAATATGAAAACACCAAAGTGACAAATCATGTGTAGATGTACAGAAGAAAAGTAGTTAAAACAATATGATAAAAAGAAAGATCGACTTTTGGCGAAGTTTCTTTTTTATTTGGAACCATACATTTTTTAAATGCCATGTTCTTAGCTATTGATATTGAATAATTTTTAGAAACCATGAAGTCTTTTTAGCGCACATTCATTTTTTCTAAGATATGATTTATTTAGATAAAATGAATGTGCGTTAAAAAAAACTTCATAGTTTTCGTGACAGTTACATTTTCAATAATATTAATACCACATTAATAATTATATTAAAAAAATGTATTGATATAAATGCATAATTATTGTAGTTATTAAATAAAATTTTAGTAAGATATCTTCAAAAGCAAAAGAATATAACAAATAAAATGGAGCATATAACCTAACATATAAATGACGTTGATGAAATTATAACGTAACGTCGCAAGGCAAGGTTAAAATAAATCCATAGCTTTAAATGCCAAATAAAGATAGTCATTGATAAATGATCTTCATGAAACTTTAATCTTCTGACAAATATAAGTATAAATCAATTAAAATCTGGAAATTTGAACACAAAGGCCATTTTTCATGGACGCAATCATATGTAAAAACTAATAAATTTTAATTAAACTAACTTAAGTTATAAATATTGATTCGTTAATTTGCATTTCTTTACTGTTGAATTTTGAACCGGTTTCATGATCAAAAATCCACGATGCGGGTCAATTTTCGACGGATTAGGGTCTTTATTCAACACATTTAGTCTCAACATTAAACCCGGGTATCTTCGTTACATCGGAGATATGAACTCGAACGCTTACATAACCGCCTATGGTAAATGTATTTGTGAACTATACCCATGCATGTTATATCAATTAAAATGAGTACCGTATGTTACATCGCTCGCGTATGTTACTTTCGATTTTGTGATCGATAGTTGCTGTAAACATTATTTCTTGCATATAAAAAAAAAAACTAAATACATTATTAATATCCTCGTTTGACACAGTCCTATATTACGTTATCAAAATGCCAACCGAATTTATCTTTTTTCATTTTTCAATACAGATATAAAATACTAATCTAAAACACCAAATATTGAAATGAAAATAAAATGTCTTCGTTCTGATTATTTATGTAGTTGGAAAAATCTAAAATAGCCTATTACTACAGTTTCGGTATCTGTAATCTCAAAGGTGCGTGAAATTATTTACACTATTTTCCCTAACAAACAAACAATTTTTAAAATTTCATTTAGCATTTATTTTGCCAGACACTTTATGTGGGGCAATTGTGCAGATTCTAATTTATATTTACAAAATATGCAATTTACATATTCCCCAATGTTAGTAATGGGGCCTTAGCCTGTTAGTCTCCTTTCTTTGTAATACCCGGCTGGGAGTTAGGACATCTGTGCAATGGGTGAAGACTTCATATAACATATACAGTTATATTGCAGTCACCCCCGAATGTCCAGCATTAACTCCTCCCAGAAGCCCCCGAAGGAACTCAGACACAGATATGAAAGGAGGTGTATATACATGTGAAAATAAATAAAAACATGTACTTGGTTGTCACCGTTAGGTGTCCGTACATGTTATACTATACCTGGGCAATTCGAAAATTTGCTCATATAAGATATACTTTATTTTCAATTTATAAAAATTTTATACATAAAAAATAAAACTTTATAAAAGTTCACTAATTAGTAGCGAAAATTAAGGAAACAAAATTACGGATTGCTTTTCCCGACATCAAATCGGCTCTGAAACAAAATTGCATACAAAAGTATCTTAAATTAATTTAAGAGGCGTCAGAACCGGGGGGGGGGGGGGGCGGTGGGGGGGGGGGGGGGCTTGGAGCATTAGGCACATAGCATTAGGCAGAGTCATAAGTATACTTCCCCCCCCCCTACGGATTTGGAATTTCATGATTTTCGAAAAAAAAAATTGGTAGCCCCTCTAAGCCCCCCTTAGCCCCTTTTGGTAGCCCCACTTAGCCCCCCCCCCCCCCGAACCGGGGGGTGGCTG
Organism: Magallana angulata; assembly: GCF_025612915.1. Classification (NCBI taxonomy): domain Eukaryota; kingdom Metazoa; phylum Mollusca; class Bivalvia; order Ostreida; family Ostreidae; genus Magallana; species Magallana angulata. The sequence continues at coordinate 50,449,488 of NC_069112.1, forward strand.
GGGGGCTTGGAGTCCTAGGTATACTAGCCACCCCCTACGGATTAGGAATTTCATGATTTGCGAAAAAAAAATTGGTAGCCCATTCCCCCTCCCCCTTAGCCCCCCCCCCTTTCTGCAAAGTTAGACCTGAGCATTAGGCACATAGCATCAGAGAGGGTTCATTTTTTCTCGCAGCAAAGATAATTGTTGCTAAATCAACCTTTATTAGATGGAAATATTGAGAAGTTGAAGTCATAGGTATAATAGTCCCCCAACCTTCGGATTAGAAATTTCATGATTTGCGAAACATTTTTTTGGAAGCCCCGCCCCCTAGCCCCCCCCCCCCTTTTTTGTTTGCAAAGTTAGACCTAAGCATTGGGCACATAGCATCAGAAAGGGTTATTATCCCCCCTTTTGCTCGCAGCAAAGATTATTGTTCCTGAATTTACCTTGAAAAGATAGAAATATTGAGAAGTTGGAGTCATAGGTTTACTGCCCCACCCCCACCCCCTACGGATTTGGAATTTCATGATTTGCGAAAAAAACTTTGATACCCCTCCCTTTTCCCCCTTAAACCCAGCCCTTAGCCCCCCCCCCTTTTTGGTGACCCCCTTACCCCCTGTAGAACAGGGGGGAGACAGGGGGCTTGGAGTCCTAGGTATACTAGCCACCCCCTATGGATAAGGAATTTAATGATTTGCGGAAAAAAAAAATTGGTAGCCCCCCTAAGCCCCTTAGCCAAACCCTTAGCCCCCCTTTTGTTAGCCCCCCTTAGCTCCACCACCTTTTAATTTTTGCAAAGTTAGACCTTAGCATTATGCACATAGCATCAGAGAGGGTCCATCCCCCCACTTTTTCTCGCAGCAAATATAATTGTTCATAAATCAACCTTTATCAGATGGAAATATTGAGAAGTTGAAGTCATAAGTATACTGCCCCCCCCCCCCTACGGATTTGAAATTTCATGATTTCCAAAAAAAAAATTGGTAGCCCCCTAAGCCCCCCTTAGCCGAGCCCTTAGCCCCTTTTGGAAGCCCCCATTAGCCCCCCTCCCGAACCGGGGGGGGGTGGCTGCGGGGCTTGGAGTCCAAGGCATACTAGCCACCCCTTACGGATGAGGAATTTCATGATTTGCGAAAAAAAAAAATTTAGTACCCCACCTTTTTCTGCAAAGTTAGACCTAAACATTAGGTACATAGCATCAGAGAGGGTTCATTTTTTCTCGTAGCAAAGATAATTGTTCCTAAATCATCCTTTATTAGATGGAAATATTGAGAAGTTGGAGTCAAATTTATAATAGCCCCCCACCCTTCGGATTAGAAATTTCATGATTTGCGAAGCATTTTTTTTGGTAGCTCCCCAGCCCCCCCCCCCCTTTTTTTTTTGCAAAGTTAGACCTAAGCATTGGGCATATAGCATCAGAAAGGGTTCATCCCTCACTTTTTCTCGCACCAAAGATAATTGTTTCTAAATTAACCTTGAAAAGATGGAAATATTGAGAAATTGGAGTCATAGGTATACTATCCCTCCCCACCCCCACCCCCCTTACGGATTAGGAATTTCATTATTTGCGAAGAAAAAAAATTGGTACCCCCTTAGCTCTCCCTTTTTTTACCTGACCAGTTAGACCTGAGCATTAGGCACATAGCATCAGAGAGGGTTTACCCCCCCCCCCCCACTTTTTCACCTTTAATAGATAGAAATATTGAGAATTTAGAGTCATAGGTATACAAGCCCCCCCCCCCCCCCCCCACGGATAAGGAATTTCATGATTTGCGAAGTTTTTTTTAGGTAGCCCTCTTAGCCCACATAGCATCAGAGAGGGTTCATTTTTTCTCGCAGCAAAGATAATTTAGTCCTAAATCAACCTTTATTAGATGGAAATATTGAGAAGTTGGAGTCATAGGTATAATAGGCCCCCCCCCCCAACCTTCGGATTAGGAATTTCATGATTTGCGAAACATTATTTTGGAAGCCCCGCCCCCTAGCCCTCCCTTTTTTTTGTTGCAAAGTTAGACCTAACCATTAGGCACATAGCATCAGACAGGGTTTATCTCCCCCACTTTATCTCGCAGCAAAGATAATTGTTTCTAAATCTACCTTGAAAAGATGGAAATATTGAGAAGTTGGAGTCATAAGTACCACCCCCCCCCCACGGATTGGGAATTTCATGATTTGCGAGAAAAAAAATTTGGTAGCCCCCTAAGCCCCCCTTAGCCCAGCCCTTAGCCCCTTTTGCTAGCTTATTAGCCCCCCCCCCCAAACCGGGGGTGACTGGGGGGGGGGGGCTTAGAGTGCTATGTATACTAGCCACCCCCTACGGAATAGGAATTTCATGATTTGCGAAAAAAAAAATTCGTAGCCCCCCCCCCCTTTTTCTGCAAAGTTAGACCTAAGCATTAGGCACATAGCATCAGAGAGGGTTCATTTTTTTCGCAGCAAAGATAATTGTTCCTAAATCAACCTTTATTAGAACGGAATATTGAGAAGTTGGAGTCAAAGGTATTAGAAGATTAGAAATTTCATGATTTGCGAAACATTTTTTTGGTAGCCCCCCTCCTAGCCCCCTTTTTTGGGGCAAAGTTAGACCTAAGCATTGGGCACATAGCATCAGAAAGGGTTCACGCCCCTTTTCTCGCAGCAAAGATAATTGTTTATAAATTTACCTTGAAAAGATGGAAATATTGAGAAGTTGGAGTCATAGGTATACTAGCCCCTCCCCTCCACCCCCACCCCACCCCAGTTACGGATTTGGAATTTTATGATATGCGAAAAAAATTAGTACCCCATTCCCCATACCCCCTTAGCCCTCCATTTTCTTGCAAAATTAGACATAAGCATTCGGCACATAGCATCAGAGAGAGTTTACCCCCCCCCATTTTTTTACTTTGGAAATATTGAGAAGTTAGATTCATAGGTATACAAGCCCCCCCCCCCCCCACTTACGGATTAGGAGTTTCATGATATGCGAATTTTGTTTTAGGTAGCCCCCCCCTTAGCCCATTAGCCCTTAGCCCCCCTTTTGGTAGCCCCCCTTTTTTGCAAAGTTAGACCTAAGCATTAAGCACATAGCATCAGACAGGGTTCATCCCCCCCCCCCACTTTTTCTCGCAGCAAAGATTATTGTTCCTAAATTTACCTTGAAAAGATGGAAATATTGAGAAGTTAGAGTCATAGGAATACTAGCCCCCCACCCTACGGATAAGGAATTTAATGATTTGCGGAAAAAAAATTGGTAGCCCCCCATAGCCCCTTCGCCCAGCCCTTAGCTCCCCTTTTGGTAGCCCCTTAGCCCATTTAGCCCCCCTTAGCCCCCTTTTTTTGCAAAGTTGGACCTTAGCATTATGCACACAGCATCAGAAAGGGTTCATCTCCCCACTTTTTCTCGCAGCAAAGATTATTGTTCCTAAGTTTACCTTGAAAAGATGGAAATATTGAGAAGTTGGAGTCATAGGTATACTGCCCCACCGCCAACCCCCATCCCTACGGATTTGGAATTTTATGATTTGCGAAAAAAAAAATTGGTAGCCCTTCCTTATCCCCCTTAACCCAGCCCTTAGCCCCCTTTTGGTAGCCCCCTTAGCCCCCGTGGAACAGGTGGGGGGGGGCAGGGGTGCTTGGAGTCCTATGTATACTAGCCATCCCCTACGGATTAGGATTTTCATGATTTGCGAAAAAAAATTTGGTAGCCCCCACCCCCTATTTTTCTGCATAGTTTGACCTAAGCATTAGGCCCATAGCATTAGAGAGGGTTCATTTTTTCTCGCAGCAAAGATAATTGTTTCTAAATTAACCTTGAAAAGATCGAAATAAAGAGAAGTTGGAGTCAAATGTATACTAGCCCCCCCCCCTCCCACCCCCATCCCCTTTCGGATTAGGAATTTCATGATTTGCAAAGATAAAAAATCGGTACCCCCCCCCCCCCTTAGCCCTCACTTTTTTGCAAAGTTAGACCTAAGCATTAGGCACATAGCATCAGAGAGGGTTTATCCCCCCCCTCACTTTTTTTACCTTTAATAGATGGAAATATTGAGAAGTTAGAGTCATAGGTATACCACCCCCCCCCCTACGGAATAGAAGTTATATGATTTGCAAATTTTTTTTAGGTAGCCCCCCTTAGTCCCTTAGCCCAGCCATTAGTCCCCCTTTTGGTAGCCCCCCTTTTTTGCAAAGTTAGACTGAAGCATTAGGCACATAGCATCAGAGAGGGTTCATCCCCCCCACTTTTTCTCGCAGCAAATATAATTGTTCCTAAATTTACCTTGATGGATATATTGAGAAGTTGGAGTCACAGGTATACTACCCACCCCCCTTCCTACGGTTTAGGAATTCCATGATTTGCGAAAAAAAGTAGTCCCCCCCCCCCTTAGCCTCCCCCCCCCTAAGCCCAGCCCTTAGCCCCCTTTTGGTTGTCCCCCTTTTTTGCAAAGTTAGATCTAAGCATTAGGCACATAGCATCAGAGAGGTGTCATCCCCCCACTTTTTCTCGCAGCAAAGATAATTGTTCTTATATTTACCTCTAATATATGGAAATAATGAGAAGTTGGAGTCATAGGTTTACTAGCCCCCCTCCCCCTTACGGATGAGGAATTTCATGAATTGCAAATAATTTTTTGTAGCCCCCCTTAGCCCCCTTAACCCAGCCCTTAGCCCCCCCCTTTTGGTAGCCCCCACGTAAGCATTAGGCACATAACATCAGAGAGGGTTCATCCCCCCACTTTTTTCTCGCAGCAAAGATAATTGTTCCTAAATTTACCTTGAAAAGATGGAAATATTGAAAAGTTGGAGTCATAGGTATACTGCCCCCTCCCCCCCCTTCTAACGGATTAGGAATTTCATGACTTGGGAATAATTTTTTTGGTAATCCGCCTTACCCCACCCATTAGCCCCCCTTTTGGTAGCCCCCTTAGCCAGCCCCCCCCCCCCCCCCCCGTTTTTTGCAAAGATAGACCTAGGCATTAAGCACATAGCATCAGAGAGGGTTCATCCCCCCCACTTTTTCTCGCAGCAAAGATAATTGTTCCTAAATTTACCTTGAAAAGATGGAAATATTGAAAAGTTGGAGTCATAGGTATACTGCCCCCTTCCCCCCCCCCCCTTCTAACGGATTAGGAATTTCATGACTTGGGAATAATTTTTTTGGTAATCCGCCTTACCCCACCCATTAGCCCCCCTTTTGGTAGCCCCCTTAGCCAGCCCCCCCCCCCCCCCGTTTTTTGCAAAGATAGACCTAGGCATTAAGCACATAGCATCAGAGAGGGTTCATCCCCCCCACTTTTTCTCGCAGCAAATATAATTGTTCCTAAATTTACCTTGAAAAGATGGAAATATTGAGAAGCTGGAGTCATAGGTATACTAGCCCCCCCCCCCCCTCCCTACGGAGCAGGAATTTCATGATTTGCGAGAAAAAAAATTTGGTAGCCCCCTTTAGCCCCTTAGCCCAGCCCTTAGCCCCCCTTTTTTTAAAGTCCCCTTAGCCCCCCCCCCCCTCATTTTTGCAAAGTTAGACCTAAGCATTAGGCACATAGCATCAGAGAGGGTTCACCCCCCCCCCACTTTTTCTCGCAGCAAAGATATATTTACCTTGAAAAGATGGAAATATTGAGAAGTTGGAGTCATAGGTATAATAGCCCCCCCCCCCCTCCCTACGAATTAGGAATATCATGATTTGCAAAATTTTTTTTTGGTAGCCCCCCGTAGCCCAGCCCTTAGCCCCATTTTTGGTAGCCCCTTTAGCCCCCCCCCCCATTTTTTGCAAAGTAATACCTAAGCATTAGGCACATAGCATCAGAGAGGGTTCACCCCCCCCCCCCCACTTTTTCTCGCAGCAAAGATATATTTACCTTGAAAAGATGGAAATATTGAGAAGTTGGAGTCATAGGTATAATAGCCCCCCCCCCCCCCTCCCTACGAATTAGGAATATCATGATTTGCAAAATTTTTTTTTGGTAGCCCCCCGTAGCCCAGCCCTTAGCCCCATTTTTGGTAGCCCCTTTAGCCCCCCCCCCCCCATTTTTTGCAAAGTAATACCTAAGCATTAGGCACATAGCATCAGAGAGGGTCCACCCCCCCCCCCCACTTTTTCTAGCAGCAAAGATAATTGTCCCTATATTTACCTTGAAAAGATGGAAATATTGAGAAGTTGGAGTCATAGGTATACAAGCCCCATCCCCCCCCCCCCCTTACGGATTAGGAATTTCATGATTTGCGAAAAAAAAAATTGGTAGCCCCCCTTAGCCCCTTAGCCCAGCCCTTAACCCCCCCCTTTTAGTTAGACCTAAGCATTAGGCACATAGCATCAGAGAGGGTTCACCCCCCTCCCCACTTTTTCTTGCAGCAAAGATAATTGTTCCTATATTTACCTTGAAAAAGATGGAAATATTGAGATGTTTGAGTCATAGGTATACTTAACGTACAGGCAACGTAGTATCGCTTTTGGAAGGGGGTAGACTCATCCAAAAAATCTTGACCAAAACAAAAAAGGGTTATTTTAAAAATCCAAAATCCGAGGGGGTGGGGTTGGGGTGGGGGGTATACTGTTCACTTCACTTCAGTTCACTGTTCATTTCCCCTCATTTTCAATTCATTTCTTACGTGGTCCCATAAAAGTGGGGGGGGGGGGGGCAACTACATGTTATTTGAAATTTTTGTATGTAAATCTAATAAAAATTGCACCGCAAAAACGTAGTTGGGGCAGCCCCCTGGCCCGTCCCCCGATGCTTCATGCCTGACGTGTACTATAAGTAAGGAAAACTGTATAAGTAAGGAAAAGCTGACATTGTAATTGCGAAATTCTGCACTTTTTATACTGACTGGTTCTTTTTTCAAAAATTATGAAAAATCAGCTTGACGTACAGGCACGTAGTATCGTTTTTGGAAGGGGGCAGACTCATCCAAAAAATCTTGATCAAGAAAAAAGAGGGTTATTTCAAAAATCCAAAATCCCGAAAATCCTTATCCGGGGGGAGGGGGGGGGGGGTGTTATACCGTTCACTTCACTTCAATTTCACTGTTCATTTCCTCATTTTCAATTCATTTTATTACGTGGTCCAATAAAAGTGTGTGTGTGTGGGGGGGGGGGGGCAACTCCATGTTATTTCATTTTTTTGTATGTAAATCTAAAAAAAAACTCTTTGCAGCGCAAAAGCGTGGGTGGGTCAGCCCCCCCCCCCTACCCCACCCCCCTCTCCCACGATGCTACGTGCCTAACGTATACTATTAGTAAGAAAAAACTGTTTAAGTAAAGAAAAACTGACATTGTAATGCACTTTTTATACTGACTGGTTCTGATCTTCCTGGTGATGAGACGATAATGAAGAATTTTAGCAAATTTGTCTTTGATGTTATCCATGGCTTGGTGAAAACCAAGTTTGCTGTCCTCTGTAAACAAATAAAAATTAAAATTTTAGAGATCAGGCACAGAAACACCGTTATCAGTAATGATGGTTCAAACGACTTGTATATCAATTATACATGCGTTCACATATTTTTCTTAATTTTGTAATTATTTTTTTCTTTCACTTTAATATTCATTGTCATTTTTTGTTTGATGTCATCTAATCAAGCGTATCTCCATCCTATCGTATCTAAATGAGAAGCTAAAATCCATCACAACACCCCTCCCCCGCCGAGATTCTTAGAAAACCAATTTATCATGTTTAATGAATTAAAGAAATTGTGATTTTAACTTTAAAATGTTATCCGTTCCGTTCCGTTTTCCGTTCCGCATTTTAGCAACACCCTGCAGGTGGTATTTAGCGGGTATTTGTTTTACCCAGTTAACTTGCACGTGCTAGTAATGTACTTTCCGGTGTTTTCCATATGCAGAAAAGGATTAATTAACATGCATAAACGTTTCTTTTGTGATGATAAGCAAAAAGGATCCATATTATTGTGCTCTAATTGGATTATCATTATGATGTTGACCAATATAGGTAAGCATTTTAAGAACCTATTCTGTTTCGCGCGAAGATGACTCGCACCTCGATGTTTCGCACCTCTATTAGAGCGAAACATCTCACTGTATTAAGATATTTTCCTCGTGTTATTATTGCTCTGTAATTAATTATAACCTATAAAAGAATTGAAATAAGTTATAAAACCCTGTTTTGCATTCATATATGCACATAGAACCATTATAACAGGAGCTTGGACTTGGGTAGTTGTGTCAAACAGCAATGTCACGTATGCCTGTCTATTTCATTGCTGCCCACTCAGTGAAAGCTCATTGAAATCAACACGATTTGTCTGGCTTCTGAGCTAAGACTACGCAATCGGTGCATATTTCACTTGAATCCAGCATCATTTTTAACATGTTTTGACGCAAGAAGTGATAGCTACGTCCTACGGAAAGTCCAAGGCCTTGTAATCACTGTCGTGTATCCGCGCCGGTAGTGACATGTTTGGATAACGTGAAAATGGCGTATCCACTTCAAAAACAATGAGTGTTGTGTCCTTTTTTCTATCGACAACGAGGTAAATATTAATTAAAATATCGTAATAATCATTCATATTTTTCTGAAGGTTTTGCAGTTGAAAAAAGTGTACGTTATTTTTGTTCATCGTAAATAATAACGACTTCTTTATAGGAATATTAATCGTTAACGTGTCATTTAAACGCAAAAACCAAGATCTATTTCGAGATAACGTTGATAATATAACACCTACTAAAAATCTGAAGCAGCCAAAATTAATTTAAAACACCACACTAACAAAATGAAATCATTTCAATATCTTTTTATTACATAAATATGTATAAAAATAGCAATAACTTCATGCACCTGCCAAAGGAGAAGTACGGTTTGGATAATTAAATTATTCCGGTTTGGATGCTTAAATATTAATTGTGCAAATGGTACGGTTTGAATAATTTAAAGATATAGCATTTTTTTTATATTTTAGACATAAATGGAGCAGTTTGCATTTTATCGGTGTGCAATCGAAGATACATCTTTTTAAAAGATAGTTGACCATTCAATTACACAGCATGCAAAAGATCAAAAGAACTTAATATACAGACGGTGAATTTTTCTTTCCTGTCCGACAGTTTCATAAACGTCATGAAAACAAAATACTTCCACCTGTTCGAAGGGGACTAAAACTGGATGACTAAGTTCATTTCTGTAGACAAGCATGTTTTTATTTCTTCTGATAAAATGGTATATTTAGTATATAATTGATAATTTTGGTCGGGGCATGGTCAAATCCAATAAAGCCCGAAGTGAAATTATCACCTCACAGTATCCAAAGAATGATTCCATATTACTTATATTAATTTAATTCACAGCAATTGTACGATTAAATATTTGAATACAAATAAGCAAACCCAGCTTGCACCTCAATTACACGTCATTTGAATTTATTGGACTGAATATAGTATACAAAATTGATACGTTTGTGTTATCACATGAAAAAAAAAATGTATAAATTATATAGTTATATGAATTTTTTTTTACTAACATTTCAAAGGAATACTTTCTTTAATTTTAAATTATAAAGAAAATATGTGATAAAACTTGAGGAACACAATAAAACTATATAAAACAATGTAAAAAAAAGTTGTTCACTTTTAACCTAAAAAGCAATACATGTACATCATATAAACACCTTAACAGACAACTATCTACTACTTTTATGGCAAGCGACTGTATGATGTGTATTTTTAGTTATTCTGATATATTTAATATTTATAATCGTGTATGTTAATTTTTTAAACAATGTGACTTCATATGTCTATCACATGACGATCTCCATAATATTGAAAGCATGATTTGCAGTGAGGGCATGTATATCGCACAGTAGCGATGCTATATCCCCTTTTCGAGGAGATAACTAAAAGAACTGTTTGCACTCACATTGTAGTACTGTAAGGCCGTTTGCAGGTACCCCACTATATTTTTTTAATGTTTCATGGGAGATAACTCTACTTCCCAGAATTATGAAATCCAGAGCATTCTGAATAATATGTGTGCCTGCTAAATAAACGTGCCGAGCCTGACAATCTCCTCTGCAATCGCAACTTCTCGGGCCTTTCCGGCAAGCTCGGAAAAACACCTCGAATGTATTACCTAGGCGTCCATGACAACCCCCTTTTTATAAAACGATATAAATACAACACATTTTACGATCTGTTGAGATGTGAGCTATACTTCATCAAAGTAAACGATATACACGAAAATATAACACAGAAGCGACATACAAGACTGTCTAGCCGATACTTATTTTAATGGGAAGCAACTCCATTTTGTATAAAATTTTAACATCCGGTGATGTTATTACATTCGAGGTGTTTTCCGAGCTTGCTGGAAAGGCCCGATAAGTTGCGATTGTCTCCTCTGTTCTTTTTAGGGATAACAACATATTAACCCATCCAAACCGTATCAGATGCGTATCCAAACCGTTCCTATTTAGAAAAACAAGGTCATCCAAACCTGTTCCGTTGTTCAAAATTAATCGACATAAACTGCTTATTTACATAATTTTAACATAAACTTCGTAGAACTTTGAAGATTTAATATGCTTTTAAATAGATTTGACGATCTTTTTAATGTAAAAGTAAACAATGTAAGCCTTAAATAACACATAAACTTATCAAGAAACAAACGGAGCCGCCATTTTCACTTTATCCAAACGCGTCACTACCGGCGCGGATACACGACAGTGGTAATAATGGTTCTAATATGCTTTGCCGGTGCTACCGTTGTGGCGATTGCATCTTTAGCAAGAATTACACATACCTTGCATCATTGTCATGTTATTTAGTTATCAACTATAAACAAGAATTTGAGAGACAGACAGACGGACAGAGGGAGAAAAATAGACAGAGAACAGAGAGAGAGAGGGAAATTATTAGATTTCTATAAAAGTTTAAAAAAAAATCTTACAAAATACATAGATTTGCTTCCACCTAAGGTAGCAAGGGACAGTTTCGGATATAGTACCCGTCAATATTTTTGTAAAATTGATAGTTGCTGTACTAATGAGTGTTGCTGAAATTCATCAAATGATTTTTAAAGATTATCATTAGTTAGAGGGGTGTCTCTTGTTGAAATTGATATGCAATATGTAGGCCCCATATGTTAGGTACATGAGAATCAGAAGTAAAATGCGAAACCTGCAGAGTTGACTTTACACAGTGAAATTGCAAGTTACAGACGGGAGTTAAAATAACACAAAAAGTAGATGGGTGGGACATTGTAAACTATACACTGGTAAGTTTCTAACATGTGAAAGTGCAACATGCACGCGGTACGGATGGTCAACCCTCTGCAGAGAATTAGCTGGGGGAGGACTGAAAAGCTGAAAAATCATGAAAAATTAGCAAAATATGAAAGGGTCAAATTCTCATAAAAACTAGTATGTAGAGAATTTTACAGGTTTTGACTAGTAATTTTCTTCAGAAATTGGTGATTTGCCTTATAAAGAGTGAATTAAAGATACAGTAAAACACGGTTATAGCGAACATGCTTATAATGAATTGACGCTTACAGCGAAGTGAATTTCATTCCCCAAGTCTCTATTTCATGCATACTTGCCAACTGACCCGATTTCGTCGGGTCACACCCGATTTTTCAACCCTTCACCCGATTATTTTTTATGACCCGGCGGGTCATGCTTTTCACCCGATTTTTGTCGAACAACCCGAAAATCTCCCGATTTCCGGATTTGGTTCGTAAATTACGTTGCGCGTTTGACTTCCAGTTATGAACCCAAGCTGAGCTTGGATTTACGTAACACGTAAACAATGCCGATGGCTATAACAGACACATTATGTGTAATTATTATCGTGAGTTGTTTTGACTAAGCGAAGGTTTAAATCATTAAGTGTGATGGCTTCCAATAAGAAAAGGTCTTATCGGTGCCAGCGGAATCAAAACCAACAAAAAGAAAACGATATTTTTGTACCTATCAACATATCTGGGAAAATGAATTCCCATAAGTAAAACAAAGTAATCGAGTACAAAACAAGGCTTTTATGTTCTATATAACGCACATTTGAATATTGGATTTTGTGCCCAAAATGATCTGACTAAACATTCAAAAACGCTAAGTCATGTATAGGATGCTTTTTAATACACATAACTCTTCCAAGTCACTTACAACTTTCATGCCATCATTTCCAGAGTTCAAAAGCAAGGTTAATGTAGCAGAAACTCTTTTTGCACTTTTTTTTAGCTGAACACAACCTACCATTTTCTGTGTCGGATCACTTTGCAAAATTCAAAATCAGCAACTGTTAGTTAAAATGCTTCTTTGCAATAAAGCATTACACATAAGTTTTTAACACATATTTCTATTGTATATACCTATGAAATGCATGGTAAATATGTCTTGAATATTGTTACGCGCTATGACCAGATTTTTTACTTTCCAAATCTGGTCATGACCAGATTTTCACATGTTGGAGGTTGGCAAGTATGTTCATGTTGTAAACTTGACGGAGATAACGAATTACGCTTTTAATGAAGTAATATTGCCCGTCCCTGGGACTTCGTTATAATCGTGTTTTACTGTATTTGTGCTGAATGGGAACTGAGGAAATTCTAGAGTTCCGAAGACATGCATCCCTTGGCTACAATGAATTGTATAAAAAAAAACTGTCCCGTGCCACCTTCAAGACTACATGGTATTTTCAGATTTCTCCTTTAAGTGTAATTTTGAGTGGATTTTGTACCATTAGTAATATATTTTGTGATAATGGATGATATTTTTGGCTATAGATGTCATAACGTGATTTATTAGAAAAAATATTCAAGGGGAATAACTCGCCCATACCAAAAAAAAGTACATTACAGGCATACTTTTTGTCTAAAAATTTAGGTACAAAAAAAGCATAACTAAAGTATGCAAGTTTGGAACCATTTATTAGGCATGGTTCCAAATTTGCACATTCTAGGCATGCCAATTTTGTACTTATTCCTAAAATAAGTACAACATAGGCATGCTTTTTAAAAATTTATTTCTTTTAGAAAAAAATAAAGGCATATAAAAAGTACATAAAAAGCATGATGAAGGTATGTCTAACAAGTAAGCATGACTAATATGTGCCTAGCAATTACACACATATTGATGTACTATTATAGGCATACTTTAGGCACGTCTGTACACAAGACAATCTTATCATAGGCATACTTGATGTACTATTATAGGCATACTTTAGGCACGTCTGTACACAAGACAATCTTATCATAGGCATACTTGAGGTACTATTATAGGCATACTTTAGGCACGTCTGTACACAAGACAATCTTATCATAGGCATACTTGAGGTACTATTATAGGCATACTTTAGGCACATCTGTACAATTTAATTATAGGCATACATTTGGCACCAAATAGGTTCATTTCAGGCACAGTCAAAAGCATGCTTAAGGCATATCTTTACTTAAAGATGACAGCACAATTTAGGTATACTTAAAGTACATGTTAGGCACATTTTTATAAAAAGTAGGTATACTTTAGATACATATTAGGTACATTTTAGGTACACATATAGACTTAGTTTACATGCAGAAAAAGCACAAAATAGGTACACCAAGGCATTGAAAAAGGAACCTTTCTGATAAATTTACTGACATAAACATGTTTACAACAACATATATATATATATATTAAATCAATTATAAATAATCTCTCTAACACATAAAAAGAGAAGCTACTATTTAGTATACTAGTACATGTATATTTCTTTCGTACTAAGAACAGTAAATAATGTACACAAAAGATTAACACAGGTGATACTAGCTACTATTACACATATATGTTACCTATGTACAGTGGTGATAGTAGCTACTATTATGTTATATACTGGTATGCATAAATAAGTTATTAATTTATCTATACTTTTAATAGATGAAATAAGCTACTATTCTGAATATGTAATTCATAATACAATGTTGAGTGGCCTCATGCCTCATACATAAATTATGGGGCTTTTGTTTCACTTTAGGTATTATCACAGATACACAAAATAATTGTCAATTAAATAACAGTTTTTCTTAACATCACACTGTGACACTCCCTCAGTCCTCAATGTCAGTCCGCAGGCTTTGGTTCAGTTTCTTCTTTTCAAAGGCTACCAGTCCAGTAATCTTTGACCTCATGGCTAGCTTCACACACGACTCGCTGTCTTTTCCTTTTATCACCACATAGTCTAAAAGTATTTTGATACTATGGTTTAGTCTGAAGAGCAAAGACACAAATTTATCAATAAGTAATTGTTTGTACAAGAAATATATCAGTTTTCAAAACAAATTACAGTTTGCTTTAAAAAATGCCTAGAGCTTTATCACAGTTACATAAAATGGTATAATTAGATTTAATGTTACAAAAATTATTGTAAGATAGGCACTGCAAGGTCAGAGGAATTGTAAAGGGTGCCCAGAGGAAGAATATGCTAACCATGTTACTTTAAGATGAACACATTACCTATCATGGCCTTCACAATCTCCTTGTTGAGTCCTTCTTTTCCATTCACACCCATGACATTTCCCCGGTCAATCAATTCCTTATTGGTATAAAATACTGACATCAGATGCCGTGCCATTGCTGTCCCACTTGGCTTTTTGCTGGTTGATCTGATATCTCGAGGGTAGACGAACACTCCAGTGTGAGGCATCAGCTCCATCATCTAAATCAATACAATCAAAATTAAAACATGTCTTTAGAAGAAAAGCTTTATTCCGATCTATTGTATTAAAGTAAAACGTTTAATATTTAAACTCACATTTTCATAATTTACTTTAATTTACAAAACTGTTTAAGCGGTCTAATCGGTAAAGTTATATTACTTACACCGTGAATGCTTGCAATTTCTTTAGGAACAAGTCCTGCTCGTGGTCTACCATCAGACTGAGTTTTCCAGTTACCTTGAAAAATAAAAAATGAATTATAAACAAGTTATAAATAAATGGAAATATATAAAAATTCAGATTAATTGCACAAAGCACTTCGGATAATACATACCATTTCCATTAAGACTTTCAGATTTAAGCATTTCTAATTCCTCCTGGGTAGCTTTCAAAAGATTCCTGAGTTCCTTTACTTCTTCATCTTTCTTCTTCAGTGCAGCCATGCATTTCTGAAGCTCATCACTTTCTTTACAAGGTGTATCTGGCTGTTTTAAAAAAGAAATATAGGATATTTAGATGTATGAAAATGTAGTAGACACAATCCTTTATTATGTAATTACTGACATGCATAAAATTTAAGTTGTCAAGTGTCTTGTTTCAATTATCAATACCTCATCATTAGTTGTTGTATATGTTGTCTTCCCAAGAAAATCATTCAAAATTCTCTCTCCTTCTTCAATGTCATCTGTCATTCCAGGGATCTGTAAAGGAGTTAGAATTTTAATTAAAACATCATTAGTAAATCACATCATCAATTTCATGTTTTCGTGGGAAACGTATTCTCATTTAGAATATTAACCCTTGATATCTCTGATTGTATATCTAACACATTTTTAAAAAATGGTCTATTTATAAGGCTGTCTGCAATTCAATACCTCTTTAATGCAAAAGGTGGCATTGAGAAGACTAGTTGAGGTATTGGGAGTTGATCCCTGCTGGGTGGGGGTATGTGATGGGTCACCCTGGGTTTTACTGGAGTGGGATTTGGCTTTCTGGGTAGCTGGGGTATTTGTGGGTGCAGTCTTGGGATTGGAGCTGTTGCCTTTGGTGGCTGGAGGATTTGGTGTGGACCCATAAGTGGATGCATGTTGAAATGCGGCTCCTTGGCTAGGAGGGAGGGGTTGGGAAGTGAATGTCTGAGCTGCCTGGGGATGAAATGTTGATCCTTGTGTGTCTGGGTGATGGTGTTTTTCTCCATGGGTGACACTGGGGTGGAATGGAACAAGCTGAGGGTCTGTAGGCTGGGTTGATGCTCCCTGGATGGGAAAGGAATAGGATGATGATCCCATGGTGACTTGGGGATGAACCATTGGTCCCTCGGTAGAATGGGGATAGGACTGGGACACCTGGCTAGTTGGTTGGTGGTATGGAGCCCCCTGGGAAGCTGGTAGGTGGCATGGAGCCTCCTGGGAAGATGGGGGATGGCATGGAGCCCCCTGGGAAGCTGGGTGGTGGTATGGAGCAACCTGGGATGAAGAGGGATAAATTGCTCCATATGTGACTTGGGGATGAAACATGCCTTGTTGGGTGACTTGGGTATATGATGGACCTCCCTGGTCGGCTTGGGGATAGGTTCCCTGGTTTGTTGAGGGATGGAATGTAGTTCCATGATTGATGTGGGGGTAAAATGTGGATGCCTGGGTGGATGGTGGATGATACTGACCTTCCTGAGTAGATGATGACATACAAGCTCCAAGACTCTGCATAAAAGAAAAGTAATAATCAAAGTACTGAAGCACTGACGGGAGTTGATTTTATCAATTATCATTTATTTTAAAATCAGCGATATGTGATTTTGCATGGCAAGTAGTATCAGTAATCGAAATATTTCTGGGATATTGTATGGATCCAGGCAAGATTGAACTCTAGTTTTGTTCAACCAAACGCTCGACTGTCTCCATTTATCTCTGACAAGCAAGAGAGACTCTCTGTTTTGTCAGATATTAACTGAGACAGTCGAGCGTCTGGTTGAACAAGACTATAGTACGTATGAATACATACGACTACAAAAAATATCTAAACGGTTTGTAACATTTAAAATCTTACTATTTTCATGGTATTAATAAATAGGTTTTTCAGGAACTAAGTGTTGTCAGCGGTATTGTTTTGTGCTTAGGTCCAAACGCTGTTTCACTTTCGGTTTGCCCGAGTAAGTGCATTAGGAGAGTTGATTAAATTCAACTCCCAAAAATTAAGCCTTAACAACCCACCTCAGAAATATGCTATACAAAATTTAATTAGGAAACAGTATGTCCTGCAGAGGGTCACTTCAGAGCAACATTTTGATTATGAATTAACATTAAATAAGCGATTTACTGCCTAGAGTATCTAAAATGCATTTCTAAATCTAAAATTTGTAAGCATACTAGCAGAATTTTATTCTGTTCATCTAATGATTAAAGTGAGCAATGCGAAATGTAAAATTAAATAGCCGCTAGCCTGAGAACTAAGGAATTAATTTTGATGGCCGAAATCATTTTCAATTGCATAAATTGATTCTGGCTTGTTTTTTCATATTTTATTCAACTTTTATCTAATAATCACAATTTATCTGTTTCTTTAAAGTTAACAAACATACCTGCTCTTTGAAAACATTCAAAGATTGTAGAAACTCTGCATTTTTTCTGAGGTTCTCGTCTCTCTTCTTCACACTGGCTTCCCTCTTCTTCTGTTGTTCTGCTTTGTTTTCTATGGAGAAAGATATTTCATTACCGGTACTTGAAAAGACTTAACTATTTTGTCAAGATTGGTAGCTTATTATTCCACAAAACAAATATATTTGGCTTCTTATCCATGTTAATTGCAGAGATATTGATTGAAGCTTACTAAATTCAAAAATATATTCATTATTTGTCTTCTTTACAGGGGTATATAGTCATGATTTTTGTTAGATCATTAGGAATGCAGTACTAAAGCATCATAAGCAAAAAAAATAGAAAAACAAAATTTAGCCCAAAAGTGTGACCATGCTCCTTTAAAGGTACTTAAACACGATTTTAGATGAAAATTTTATTTTTCATTTCGTAAAATGGTTTACTTGTGTAATTTGAATGATTCACCAAAATTTGAATGTTAGAAATTAAATAACAAGCAAGATAAATTGCCACTATGTAAACAAAGCTCGGGTCTTATATTTGTTTACAAATAATGTAAAGATATTATCATTTCTTTCACAAAACTTGTGGCAAACAATGTAAACTGATTTAATGTGTTTAAAATTATTTTATCAACAATAAAAAGCAATATTAGATTGAAACTTGTACTTTTATAACAAATATGTTTACAATAACAGGACTCGAGCTTTGCTTAAAAACAAAGAATTCTAACCACCGTAACTCACTTGTTACTTGATATTTGACTTTCAACTTTTGACAAAGCTATCAAAATATCCATATTGACAATTCTAAATTGAAATAATTGTGTGCGAAAAATTTGAGCTCAAATCGTGTCCAAGTCCCTTTAACATGACAATGCAGAGTAAGTAATACAGTAACAGGTATAAACCTTTGTTGTCAGATGTCTTTGATTTCTTTTGATGGTCATCCTTTTTTACTTGGCTCTTTCTTCCTCTTTTGGCAACAGGTTTGTCTAAAAAACAAATATAAAAATGCTATTACGAATTCCAATGATGCATTGTACTTTTGAAGTCATTTACATGCCATTTCAATACTTGTCTTTTGTATAAATCATCTCATAGTAATTACTTTCTAAAACATGTTATTTAAAAGAACGCATATTTTTCTTACATACCCAAAAATTCTTGGGAAATTTTCAAAATAACTTGACAAATGTCTCATTTTTATCCCCAATTTTTTTTTTCAATATTTTGTTTTTGTTGCACAGTTAGGCTAAAACACAGATATATTACTCAACCACATCAATTATTTACTAGACTAAACCAGTCTATTTAATGATAAACTTGAAAAGCTGAAAGACCCTCTCATTTTGAAAAAAAAAATTATTTCCTTAAAAAAAAAGTGCATGTCAATATCCTTGTATTATGAGCATGAGCACTGATATATCAAAACTGGTATCTTACCAATGGGAACTGCAACATTGTTATTCAGATCTTGGACATTCACGTCTTCCACACTTTTTTCTGGAAAGAAAAATATAAAACACTCTCAAATTGTTACACAAAAGGACTTGCTGATCCTTAGCATTTATAATGTTCTTTTTATTGTAGTAGTGTCAATTGATAGTGAAAAAAGTTGTATATTATTACATAATAGGTTTTGTACTATCTGACTACAAAAATATATTGGATTTATCAATCTCATGGACAGTGATGCGAAGCCGATAGAACTAATCCTATCTTTAGTGTTCTCTCTCTTTCCCCCGCAGAGGTTTGACTTTGAACAAATCTCGACCCTTCTCCAGAAACAACAAAGTGACATTAGGGAAACTAAGTACTCCAAATAGTTTAAGAACATACAGAACCCATTTTTTGTATAAAATATTATGAAGTGTCATGGTAAGTAACGAAGCATCGTCCATATTTGCCAAATGTAAATTCGTGACATTTGGAATGGTAATAAGTCAACCTAGGTACATGTATTTCACTTAATAAGTGATTTTAAGATGCATAATTACCCTTCTGTTTTTCATTTTTCTCTGCAATGTATTCCTCTGCCATTTTCTCCAATGCTTTCTTTCCCTCTGTTGTTGATTCTAAATCATGATAAGAGAAAACAGATTAATTTATATTTAAATTCATAAAATGATAATAACAATACTATTAATTGTTCAAATTAAATTTTTGGGCGCAGAGGGCACACAAGACTACAATAGTAAGAGAAAAAGATAACTATGTACTTCTACTATAGGTTGGGTGCACGTGCATTTAGATCTGCACTTCAATTTGAAATAAACAACAAAGAATTCAGTTATAAAAGGCCTATAACAAAATAATTCGTTTTTTAACTAAAAATCTGATATGCATGCCTTAAAAACACAAACCTTTGATCATCAAAATCCGTGCACTATGGATTCCTGGAAAGCCATGGCAGCTAGCTTTCACCGTTTCACCCACGTTGTAGCCGGTAAAATCTTTCCTCGGTTCTTTAATTCGAGTCAGACTGATGGTGCTTACTTTTTCTTCGTCTATCCATTCCACAAGCGCGTGCATCTTGTTTGTAAATATGGGTAAATAATTCCTTATTCCCTTCGACCTTTTGGCCTTTCACCTACGGTCTTGCTTAATTTTTCAAACTGGTCAACGTGACCAATGAAAATGCTTCGTTTTCCCGCAAAGACTTTTGACCAATCAGCGAGGAGAATGCTTCAACATCGGAAATTAATAGACTATTGAAATATAGTTTAATTGAACTTATAAGATAACCAGTTGATAATAATTTGTGGTTTTCATATATAATAACATTTATCATACTCTCGTCACTTCGCTGATCGATAGTTAAACCTTTATAATGAAACTTCGGCAATACGGAAAATGCCGATCTCTTTTCTTCCGGTTACAACATCCGGTAAAATCGAAGAAGAAGGCGCCATTATTGAATATAGAAACATGAATCCCCAAATACGCAGTCGATATAAAGTTTATCTCGCTGATAAATCTGTCCCAGTTCCGAAAGTTTCGCTTTGGCGAATGACGAAAGAAGAAAATACATATGATGAACGCAATGAAGCCTCCTTCCCAAGAGATCATGTCCGACGATGCTGCAGTGAAATTCATAGATTCGTTTCACCAGCAAGCATTTCCCGACAACCTGGTTTGTTTTATTTAATGTAACTATTTGATTATTTCTATTTAAACATGACCATAATTGTATAATTATTAAAGTATTAATGATACGGATCGCAACAGGTGTGGCATTCTCTTTTGAAAATTGAGATGTAAACCTAAATGTTGAATATGAGATCCAGGGGCGTGGGTGCAGTCAGCCCTATATTTTATCACAAAAAGTCCCTTCTACACATGAATACAAAAAAGCAAATTTGTGTTTCTAAATATAACCATGCCGTAAATTTAATGTTGCATAATAATCTCAATATTTTGTGAATATGCATAAGTGTAATGTTGGTTTTGATAAAAAATCTTATTTTCCATTTTTTAGAATAAATATTGTATATTTACAGGGTGTACCTAACATTTCTGATGTTGAAGAAGAGCAAGGAGAATTTGCAAGCAAGGCCATTAGAGGATTGAAGATGAGGACTTTGAGCAAGATGAAGACTGTTGTGATAGTGATCAGCCCAGTGTCCCTTCCAATGCAGGTATAAAACAATTAAAAAAAAAAAATCCAGTAAGTTATTGATTTTTTCATGGAGGCATTATTTAATTTGCAAGTTTGATGTCCATTAGAAAAGTTTCAATGTCTCATTTTATTTGTCATATTTAATTAAGAATTAAACAGCAATTTAAGAAGTTTACCAGGATATGAAGTTATCTGGTCACATGGTCAAATCTAGTGAAGCCCAAAAGGGCTTCTCAGTAGATTTGATCACTTACCAACCAACTTCATTTCCCGGTGAACTTTTTGAGCATTGCTGTTTATTACTTATATTTATGTTTGAGAAAGTCAAATTGGAAAGAACTGTTAAAATTACCTAGATTTTATGTTTACAATAATTAAAGCGACAAGCAATAAGCATGAGCTATTCTGTGTGTTCTGTTTTATGATGTAACAATGATCATAGCATGTGCTCATTACTTGTGGGTAGGATTATTGTGATCAGAACATAAAATCTTGGTAATTTTAAAAATTCTGAATTGTCTTTTTCAAATGTAACTATAAGTAATCACCTGGATATGAACTTGGTTTGTGCGTGATTAAATCTTCTGGGAAGCCCTTCAGGCTTCAATGATTTGATCACCTGACCAACCAAGTTCATATCCTTGTGACATTTTAAGTTGTTCATTTCTTAAAATATTCTGAAAAGTGTATATTAAAATAAAAAAATCATCTCATTTCAGGAAATACGTTGGAAGCTGATCAGCCTCTATACAGTGGAGCTACTATAACCCTGGCCACAAGCATGATTCTGCTGATTTCGTATGCAATGCAACACTCTTTGACTGGGGAAGCCATAGCTGATCTACTGGTCCTGATAGACCTGCATTGCCTCACACCAAATCTGTGCCAGCGGAACATGAAAACCTTCATGGACTTCTTTAGGAACTGTAAATCACCTTAACAGTTCCATTACTATTGTGAGAACTGTTACTGAGTTCCTGAAATTCTTAAAAATATTAAATATGTACTCTTAAAAGAAACCAGCTGTGTAATAGTAATTGTAATAAATAAAATGTTATTATTGCCTCTGAGAGCACTGAATCTATCATTTTCATTTTTGGCATTAATATGTCTGATTTGACTGTCTTTCAAATTTATAAAGCAAGTAATATGTATGATAGATTTGTGTGCAAAGGTGGCATATTACATGATGACTGTATATTGCATTTTGTTTTATTTTTACTACATGTACTACAAGTCAAAATTGTTATGTGCAGGAGTAGTATTCAAATGAAAGTGTATGGAACGAAATACTTAAAAAAGTTAAATGAAAAAATAAATACATGCATAAAATCTCACTAGAACCTACAATGAAATGTAGATAAATGAGATTGGAAATGTTATTCGGCAAATTCTTTAAAAAATCATTAAAAAAAATTAAAAAAAATAAGACTATCTCCAAAAAGGCACACTTTAGGTACACCAGCTTTAGTTTAAAATTACTAAGTCTAAATTAGATACATTTTAGGCTCACTGAAAATTTTCTAAGTCCAACAGGAAAAATACTTAAAACAGTTAAAAATTTCTAAGTTCCAATTAGGCACATGTTAGGTACCTATAAAAATATCTAAGTTAATAATAGGCACATTTCAGGCACACTGCAAAAAGACAAAGTCCAGCATAGGTATCTTATAGGTACACTGCAAAAAGTTTAAGTCCAGCATAGGCATTTTATAGGTACACCATGAAAAAGATAAGTCCAGTATAGCCACATAGTAGGTACATTGAAAAAATATTAAGTTCATTTTTGATACTTTTGAGGTATGCCTATTTTGTACCTATTTTAATAGGTACATATGAAGTACTCTTTAGGCACAGATAAAGTATGCCTATATGTACTTTTTTTTGGTATGGGTATCCCCTTAAATGTGTAGAATGACCACCACTAGAGTAAATTGGCTTAGATATTTCCTATCCTGATGACAATTAATAGACTTAAGTTAATTACTGAGATAAGAATAAATACTTTAAGGTATTCGATGTAATTAAAAAAATTAACGACCACATTTTGTACCTTATAAATGAATGGCCCAATGTTCTTAATCATGATATCATTTTGAAGGTGTTAATTATCAAATAAATATACTCCACCAAAGGAATTTTCAAAATTTTGATTATGGCCCAACTAATTACACCTTGAATTTTGCATTGAAGTCTATGGGCAATGTATGTTTTATTAAGATATTGTAAAAAGTAAACTAAAATTCATAAAACTCTTTTGGTTAATACATGCATAAACTTCCTCTTTATTTAAATATGAAATAAAATGAATCATTTACCGCAGATATTTTGAGGAAATTAAAATTTTGTTTTTTTCATCAAGGGGAGATAACTCTTTTTAAAAAATTTAAAATGCAAAATGACCAGCTCCTTATAGGTTTTCTGTCATGTGAATTTGGTTCATTTCACTTTCATAGTTATCTAGCAATACATATTTAACTAGTTTAAAATGATTCAAAATTGTTCAATATCCCTTCATTATACATTGAATACCTTAAAACAGTTTTTATCAATTAAATCATTAAATTTATGAATTTGCAGCCATTTTGCTGTCATATTTTATGAAATACCATTAAACCACCTGACTTATATCATTCATTTTTTTTAAAACAGCAAATCAGAACATGTCTTTAAATCTCAAGACACTGTAATTATGAGTTAAAATATGTCGCCATTTTTTACATAGCACCATTAGAGAGCATTATGGGACGTAGACAAAAAGTTTGTTTGATGAATCTATAGGTTAAGCTAGTTCTTTTTGCTGTGCACACTGGTTCTTAAGTAAGACACGCGCGTTATGACCCCTTTTCAAGATTAAGGAAATCGCCCAACTGAACGAAAATCGGGTCACACCCCGCTTTGGCGATTTAGTTTCTCCAGTGAACATTCGAGCTGTATATATATAAACATGTATATATTTGTTTTAACTCTCTTGTAATAATGATAATCCAGCACCAATTATTACTTACATATTATACCGTTATAGACAATATGTATTTAAAAGGAAATAATTAATATCATTATTAAAAAAAGAAGTGAACTATTTTTAGAAGTTGTTTAAATTTATTAGTCAAGTAAATTGATGAAGTGACCCTATAGGGAATTTAATTTAAATTAAATTTAAAATTACTGATATGATTGTAGTGTTTCCGCAATTTTAAAATTGTTTGTAATATTAAATGTTCTTTCTTACATATTTTTACGTAGTATTTTTACGTAGTAGGGTGCGTCTTTTAACCCCAAGGAACCCCAAGGAAACCCCAAGGAACCCCAATGATAGAAATTAATAACTATTAATACCCAAGGGGTCTCATTGGGTCACCTCTTAGTACCCCAAGGACACCCCAAGGAAACCCTAGGATACCCCTACGAACCCCAATGATAGAAATTATTAACCACTGAAAATCCAGGGGTCTCATTCAAATCCAAGGCTCACCCCAAGGTACCCCCAATGATAGAAATTAATAACTATTAATACTGAAGGGATCTCACTGGAATCCAAGGGTCACCTCCAAGTATCCCAAGGATACCCCAAGTATCCTTTGGGTTCTATGGTGTATCAGAAGTTATAAATCTGTATTATTAGGGTATCCTTGGAGTTCCTTGGATATCCATGGGATTCCCTGGGGTTCTTAGAGGTGGGTCTTGGATACTAATGAGTCCCCAGGGGTACCAAGAGTTTGAATTTTTTTATTTTTAGGGTATCCTTGAGGTTCCTTTGGGTTCTATGGTGTATCAAAAGTTATAAATCTGTATTATTTCGGCATCTTGGGGGTTCCTTGGGGTATCCTTGGGGTAACGAGGGGTGACCCTTGCACTCTAATGAGACCCCCTAGGGTATTAATAGTTATTAAATTCTATAATTGGGGTTCCTTGGGGTTTCTTTGGGGTTCCTTGGGGTTAAATGACGTGCCGTAGTATGGTAATTATGGTAATGTTTTGGGAGTTTATTAAATTTAACAAGCCTGTCAAAGAAAATCATATATAAAGTCCTATGGGATCAATTTTCTGATATGGAGTTCCATTGTACCATAGCAGAAAGTGAGGAAAATTTGAAACAACTAACTGCATCTGTGAAGACTCTAATTAGAAAGATATTCAAAGTTTTATCAACAGAAGAGCATTGCTTGGCTACCGGTATTTCCATTTACTGCAAAGGGTGGGATTATTGTCATTTTGTTGGTTTTTCATTAAAACAATTACAAAAAAATAAATATCAGATACATTAATTTGTAAATATATTACTGTTATACATATGTATTTAAAGTGATAAGTACCCCCAAAGAACCCAAATGAATCCCAAGTATACCAATGAGAACCCCAAGGGTACCCTTGAGAACCCCATAGATACCTCAATGATGGAAAGTAAATTTGATGACCAAGGCCGGTCTCATTAAAAATCAAAGGGTCACTCCTGATACCCCAAGGATACCCCAATTATAAAAATTGATAACTATTGATACCCCAGGATACTCATTGGAGTCCAAAGGTCAACTATTGGTACCCCAAGGATACCTGTAGGAACCCCAATTGCAAGGTACCCAATTGATAGAATTTAATAACCACCCAAATGGTTGTACTGTAAAACATATTACTAATTAATACCCAATTACTCAATGGAATATCATAAAAACATCTTGGCAACCCAAGGAACACTTGTGATACCCCAATACATACTGGTATGATAAAAATAATGTTTCTCCTGACTTAAAATATCTGTTCACTTTGGATGAATTTAACAATTAGTGTTGTCAAATGGTTGAAAATCATAATCGAGTACGGTTAATCGGCAGAATTTGTTGTCTCTTACCAACTGATGATCAGCCAATATTGAATCAGTAACAAATTATATCAAATTCATGAAAATAGGGCACTAAATTTTATGTCACCACAAGGAAGTCTGCAATTCTTCCGGTGAACCATTCATATGAACACTTAATATGACAATGTTTCTTCGGTGAAATTTTCAAATGAAGTGGGGAAAGATATTGTTCAGTTACAAAGACCCAAACTTGTTTTACTATTGACATAGGGGGTGTTACCCTGATTGGAGTACTTTTGAGAAAAGACAAGAAGTGATCATGGAAGTGTGGAGTGGGGCTATCTCCCCTTCATGGGTACAACACAATGGATTGACCAATTAGGCGTGCAGAATGTTCACCTGAGAGGCACCAAAATACCTGTTAATTGCAGGTAGACATCCGTTGTATATTGGTGGTAGCTCTTGGACAGGGATTAAAGGGCCAACATAACCCTTTACATGTATACACAATGGCTTCACCATCACTGTTGCAATATATTTACCTACACCTACATCTCCTTGTTTATTGGTAGACAACCCTTGTGAATTTTGGGTGTCTTCCCACTTTGCTATAATTCTGAAATTTTTATGGGTGACTGATTTTAGCTAAGTGGGAATGGTGCTCAGGTAAGGGTTTCAAAGAACAAAGGAAATTAATTACAGGTAAATTATAGTCTGTTCAATTATTGACCTTAAGCAAATTTTTAATAAAAAAAAAATAACAGGCAGTTTTTTGAGATTATGTTTAAAATAAAGTTAAAAAAATTAATTAGATACTTGTAATAGAAGTAAATTTTGATAATTAAAAAGGGTTTGTTCTATGATTGATCGTACAAGCTAATTTTTATTTCATGTAAAATTACTCAATATTCATTCTTTTGAGGAGAAGGAAAACTATGACATTACTACCCCTTCTATGTCCCTTATTAAGAACCTTGAAAAAATAAACATTATATGGTTCAAGTTTTGGGCTGTTGATTTTGATAATGAAAAAAAACTATAAATGTTAATTTTATAAGAAATGCAGAGGAATTAACACGTACATCATACAATTTGGCTATAGTGGTTATGATATAAAAGAATTAAATGCTCAACGACATGTACATTTAGGACTACATTTTCAGACTGATGGAACTATTTCAATATTTTACCCCTGAAATTCAGAAAAATTCTTGTAAAAGGACTATATATATGATATGGGCCTAAAATGGCCCCCTAAAATGAACATCATCATTTTTCTTTGTACAGATATATATGTGATGTTTTTACATAATGTTCATTTTGATTCAACTGCCCAGAATTTAGAAATAAGACATCGTAAAGACAACCTTTTCCTGCCATTTTTGCATTTTTAGCATAAAACAGCTTGTTTTCAAGCAGTTTTTCTTTCAGAAAAAACAGAGAGCATGCTTGAACAAACAAAATATTTTAATCAGAGATGTATCTAGCCAAGGCTAATAAGTGACAAAAAAATTTTCCCTGTTCAAGCATGCCCTCTATATTTCCCATTCATAAAAAGATAAGAAAAATGTAAATTTTTGACTGAAATATAGAAATAGCGTCACTTCTGACATCATTTTCTGCCAGTGAGTGCAAAAAAATCAAATAAATAGGTGAAAAATAAATTTTACATCAACTCTTCTAAAATATAACATAACATTTTATTGTACCTGAAACACTTTAAAAAATTGCGAATAATGGGGGCCAAATTTAACTCATATCATATATAGTTCGTACTTCAAATCACCATCTACCAGTTGAAGTGGAAAGATGGGAAGGTATCCCATTAAATGAAAGATTTTGTCCTCTCTGTTACAAAAAACATATAGCCGATGAATTTCATTATATTTTAGAATGTGATGCAAAATCACAAGTCCGAAACAAATTTATAGACAAATTTTTTTCGGCTAGACCAAATGTGTTTTAAAGTATTACATATTAGGGTATCCTTGGGGTTGTATGGTGTATCAAGAGTTATAAATCTGTATGATTAGGGTATCTTTTGGAGTTCCTTGGGATTTCTGTGGGGTTCCCTAGGGTTTATAGAGGTTTTTAGAGGCGTGTCTGGGATACCAATGAGTATCAAGAATTTTTAATTTGAATTATTAGGCTATATCCTTGGGGTTCCATTGGGTTCTATGGGTATCAAGTTTTATGAATCTGTATTATAAGGGTATCCTTTAAGTTCCTTGGGGTATCCATGGGGTTCCGTGGAATACCTATTGGTGTCTGGGATATCAAAAAGCCCCGAGGGTGTATCCAGAGATATAAAATTGTGTTACATGTATTAGGGTATCCTTGGGGTTCATTTGGGTATCAAAAGTTATATTACTGGTATCAAAAGTTATATTACTGGGTATCCTTAGAGTTCCTTGAGGTGTCCATAGGGTGTGTCAGGGATAACAATGGGGTATCCGTATTATTACTATTAGAGTACTATTAGGGTATCCTTTAGGTTTCTTGGGGTACCCATGGGGTTCCCTGGGATACCTTGTGATTTGTCTAGGATAACAAAGAGACCCAAAAAGTATCAAGAAATATAGTGTATCCTTGGAGTTCCATAGGATATCAAGAGTTATAAAATTTATATAACCAATACATGTATAAGAGTATCCCTAGGGCCAGCATTTTTTTAACCTACAATTTTTTTACTTTTAGGTTTACGAATCACAAAATTGTAAAGTTCTATAGGAGAAAAAAAAACTTTTATGACATCATCTTTTAATATTCTAATATAAATATAATGAATGACAACTTCATGATAGTGGTGTGTAACTGCATCAAGTGTAGCATGTGAAAAGTATGTCATCTGTGTAACATATCTCTGAAATAGTACAATAGAATATTAGACATACAGCTTTGATATTACATGTACATATAGCAATGTCAGGGGTGTGCAATTACAAAATTTGGCCACAAAGTTACTAGCCCAAGATTCAAAGTTACCAGTCAAACTATTGTCGGACATGTCAACATTTCATTTAAAAAAAACAACCTAAATTTTATGTACCGTATTTTTCGGGGCATAGGCCGGTATTTTTTTCCTCCGAGGAGCGAGCCCCGGCCTATCCCCTGGGATCGGCTATTCTTAGACTCGAAGTTAAAAAAATTTAACAGTAAAATATAAAATCTACTGTTTTTATCCGTTGTACTGTTGTAGCAATTTATTATGAGGGTTGGTTTTTTTTCATCCGTTTGAACTATTGTTCGATAGTTGTCCCATTGATAAATTTTGTAATGACATCGTGAGTAATAAAATGTACAGTACTGTACAAGGTATTTCTTTACAATCCCAATCAAAAGAATTTTTTCCCACGTTCGTGTATGAACCCTGGAAACTATTATTGCGTAGTAAAAAAGAAAACGAAACCGGGTAGAATGTAATATGACGGAATTTTGGTGAATTCTTCATTTCTGCGTTCGTAGGAATCACTGGTCTTGGGTGTAGAAAAAATCAAATGCTATGTGTTTTTACAATTAATTTTCTGTTGGATGAAATAACGGTATTCTGGTGTCGTGTGTATATACAAAGGTGTGAAACCCGTGACTAAAACACAGCCTGGGGGCACGTAGTGTACACCGTTACACTTCATTGCATTAACTGTGTTTTTAACATTACAACTTCTCTGCATAACGGCAAGTCACTATTTAATTAATTAATGGAAAGAACACAAATTAAATATTTTATGTTTGGTATTTCGTTTTCTCATTCATAGCGATTACGGGGGATAACTCTATTTGGATATGAAACCACGTGTTGAGCTAATGGACGCCATACCCCGTATTTACAAGTAGCTTTCAAAGTATAACTTGATTAAATGAGATTTAGCAATAAGGTATTAATAAAATATAAAAGGTTTGGTAAAATATTATACTTAGTTCTACCAGACAGAACCACGGAGGTTGGTGTTGCAATTAAATTTACACTATGTAAAATTACGATACACAACGATACACCGACGAATACGGAAGAGACCAAACAGCCACAAAACACAGATTAATTTTTAAAAATTGCTTGAAATATATATGTTAAGCAAATTTAATAACTTTAATTACTCTTTTGACTTTCTACATCGATATTCTGAAAGTATATACTTAATACAGTGACTTTCTTAATCAGCGGTCATACTTTCACTATAGTAATCATCGATTGAAAATCGGCTTATCCCCCAATTAGGCTAGTCTAAGGATTTTTCTTGAATTTTGTCTAAAAATTAGCAATTCGGCCTATGCCCCACATCACCATATGCCCCGAAAAATACGGTACATAAAGTAATAATGTTTTCTCCTGTATTATACTAGTATTTAAGTATTAATATACAAAATATTTATTACTTTCATGTTTTCTGCAGTTAAAAAATATTCAACTTCATTGATCTCTCACATTTTTTTTACAGAAATTGGTTTGGGTGTTTATATGTGAGAAAACTCAAACATAACATTGTGAATGTGAACAGACTCTATAAAATCACTGCAACTATATGTGTGCATGTATTTTATCCTGTTGAATTTCCATGTACAAAGTACAACTATGCAATTAATTATGTAATGGTAAATTTTAATTGAAAATAACGGAAAATGCACAAACAATAATATGATTTTTTTAGGCAGGTCACTTTAAAATGTGTTCATGAGAATAGTTACTGCAGAATATCTCTAATACATCTCTCTCTCTCTCTCTCTCTCTCTCTCTCTCTGTAAAATAAATTTTTAAAAAGCCAATGAATACATATGCCAATTCAACACAAAAAGAAAGGGAATCATTTTACATTGATGTACTTGAAAACAGCTGCACAGGTAACTATCGAAGCCATGTTCAGTGAGGTGTGACTATCTCGTCTAGCCACTGGTCAACACTGTCGGTAAAACTTCAAAGTATGAAACTTACAGCAGAGTGTTTGTAGAAGCTTCTCTGAAGAATGTAGCACGAGAAAAAGATGCGTAAGAAATTTTTAGGCTATCATGACACAAAAAGAGCAGATTTTATGCCTCTGTGATAACAATGACGATACACTTTTCCTACTAGAAAAAATTTGCTGTCGGGGAGAAAAAAAAGATCTTTTTTGTAATTTTATTTTTTTTCTAAAAACTCAGAAAACCGAGCGGCGGGTTTGTAAACCTAAAAATAAAAAAATGCTGGCCTAGAGTTCCTTGGGGTATCCGTGGGTTTTGTCTGAGATACCAATGAGTCCCTACGGGTATCAAGAATTTAAATTTGTATTATTAAGTTATCCTTTAAGTTCCTTGAGGTATCCTTGGGGTTCTGTGGTGTATCAAGAGTTATGAATCTGTATTATTAGGGTATTCTTGGAGTTCCTTGGGATATCCCTGGGGTTCCCTGGGATTCTTAGAAGTGTATCTGGAAAACCAATGAGTCCCCAGGGTTATCAAGAGTTTTAAATTTGTATTACAACGTATTACGGTATCCTTGGGGTTCTATGGAGTATCAAGATTTATGATTCTGTATTATTAGGGTATTCTTGGAGTTCCTTGGGATATCCCTGGGGTTCCCTGGGATTCTTAGAAGTGTATCTTGAATACAAATGAGTCCCCAGGGTTAATAAGAGTTTTAAATTTGTATTATTAGGGTATCCTTGGGGTTCTATGGAGTATCAAGATTTATGATTCTGTATTATTAGGGTATTCTTGGAGTTCCTTGGGATATCCCTGGGGTTCCCTGGGGTTCTTAGAGGTGTGTCTGGAATACCAGTGAGTCCCCAGGGGTACCAAGAGTTTAAAATTTGTATTATTAGGGTATCCTTGAGGTTCCTTGGAGTTCTATGGTGTATCAGGAGTTATAAATCTGTATTATTAGGTTATCTTTGGGGTTCCTTGGGGTATAATTGGGGTACCAAGGATAAGGGGTAACCCTTTCACTCTAATGAGACCCCCTTGGGTATCAATAGTTATTCATTTCTGTCATTGGGGTATCCTTGGGGTATCCTTGGGGTATCCTTGGGGTTTCCTTGGGGTTCCTTGGGGTTAAAAGACGTGCCATGTTAGAACGATGACCCCCTCCCCCTTTTCCACCGTTCAATTATGGTGGGATGCTGATCTATTTTTAAATCAGGGTTACACACGTGCACTGCATGTTGAACATCCCTTTTACTTGAAAACTCTTGCTGGCTGTTGTTATTACATTATCCCATATAACATTTTCATCAATTGTGAATATAAATGCAGACACCTTAATTAATCATGCATCGGACTCGGTTAATCTTTTATGTGAAATATCATGATATTGCCAGTCGTAACTACTCGGCCATTTCCGTCACCGCAAATAACTTTTTAATCAGTTATGTAAAAGGGCATCAGGCAATAAAACAGTTGTAAATGGGTCAAAGGGTTGGACAGATACCTCCAAAATATACAGAAATACAGAGACCGATTTTATTTGTCATTTGGCTAACACAATAACATAACATTTCATCAATGAAATTACATAAAAAGAATTAATTTTAATAAATTGGATCTCATTCAAATTAATAATGGCACTTAACAATTTTTATTTGATATTTTAAACTAACTTCGTTGTGAATATCAGTGGGCCCCTAAAAATTATTGTGGGCTTGTATAAATTAAAAAAAAAGATGGGAGCCCGCATGGCTCCTGGGTTTGAAAATGTTATTTGCAACCCTAGAGGTGGTATTGAATGTTTAAAGCAGTGAAAGTTATGTATTAATTATCCCTACCTTTAGATCTGTGGTATAACACCCCTTATCTATACTTATAAATTAAGGCATTTTGCAAATAAACTACAAAATGCTTGCACCAGAGTACTTGCTTACACCTTTGGTATTTCAACACATGTTAGATGATGTCCGTAAGGCATATTTTGATTTTCACTTGTTAGTAATTATTGTGAAATTAATAAAAAACCTACTTTCATTTTTGATAAACAAGCCCAAAATAGCAAAAATGAGAGTAAGGTGGTGGACACGCTTTGGCGGATCAAAGTCAGGGGTAATTTGCATCAAAATATATGCTTGGAATGAAATAATATCAAATGATTACGTAAACAGTAAATATATTTTTAAGGAACCAGGGATTTATCTAGCTATTTTATTTTACTACCCTTTTCATATTTAAAGGGGAAAATTTGAGTCGTAGGTTCGATTTGAGCGCCAAAGGCGCGAGAATGCTACCCATACCAAAACATTCTCACAATTTGCTCATGAGCAGCTCATGTGAGGACTAACAAGATTTTCTCACGTGAGTTGCTCATGATAGTCTTATGTGCAATTTAACATGCAAATTAGGTAAAATGCTCACGTGAGAAAAATTCTGCACACGAGCTTTTTTTTGCTCACATGAGGAATAGATCTGCTTACCAAGAGTTTTGCTCACATGAGGCTCATGAGGCTTATGAGACTCATGAGGCTCATGTGCAACAGTTGCTCACTTCAAAGACAATGGACAAAAATTGAAATTAAAATCATCAATATATATTTACATCAGTCATATTAAAAATACAATTTCATACATTGTTTAACATTACATTTACATAAATCTTTAGAAAGTTTACCAATAATAAATGCTGGCATGTTGAAACTTGTATTGCAGTTTGATCACACAAATCGCACAGACGGACTTGGAAAAAAAATCACAGTTCACAGTAGGCAAAGTTCAATTTAACGATACAAAGTAGTTCATAAGTGCTGCATGAGCACTGGCTGCATTACAATCGATCGAGGCATTCGTCTCCAACATTCCAAATGTCCTTTTTTTGACAGTGCAGTCTCGTGTCTCACATGCTCTCTGATTTCACACATAAACAACCACACAAACAGCTGACTACCAGAACATCACAATAATATCCAAATTGACATAACCAGACTTCAGCATGTATACTTCTCCATTACTTAAATAACGTCTTCACTTTTTTTGTTGCATCATTCATAAAATCAGTGAGCTTTTCATGGTTTTCTTCAGGTCTGTACAACTCAGGGCAGGCCTATTGGGAAGATAAATAAATTTGATATCAGTAAAATTGTTAAAAGTTTTCATATTTCAAGCAGTTTTTAATATTATATAATACTGCAACTATTAATATTATATTCTACACAAGAAGAACATGAACTCTTTTCTTTGTGTCATAAAAACATTAATCAGTGTTAATGATAAAAAATATGTATATATAGTTAGAATTATTTGTTCAAAAATTATTGTCAAGTAAAATGTCAAAGAAAAAATAAATAACGTGTGTTTTACATTCAATACATCAGTATTTGCCCGATGGTCAGTTGTAAATTGTTCAACCCTGTTTTAAAGGTAGATGCTAAGACAACATTCTAATTACAAACACGTTTAACTGCCATTCAAGTGATTCAAAGAATATATTTTAACAAGTTAATGCTCAACTTACTTGAAGTGCTCATACAGAAGATGCAGGGGGTGTCGACACTCGATTCATTCATTCAGATTCTTCCTCTGTTCAGCCGTGGATTTTTCACACTAAAACACTCCATTGATGAATACCCCACGTAGTTTTTAACCTTATCAACCGGTAGTACCGTACAGATTCAGATAATTCCCTTTTTAATTCATTTCACCGTCATCTGTGATATTAGACAACATGGCGGAATCGAATATGAAAATTGGCGGCTGGCATTTAATCGACCAATGAGCGCGCGCGTAGCATAGACTGGTTCCCCCGCCACATCGTTTTGGGCGGGAGTGAGACCAGACTAGCGGGTAACTTTACATTAAAACAAAAGTAAAAGTAGAAACAAACAGCTTACGAAAAATCACAATATCAAGCGGTTTTGTCAGATTCTCATATCTAAATAGTAAGTTGAGTGATAATTGAATTTAGGAAAAAAGGAATATAACGTTACCCAAAAAAAAAAACCCGACAGTTTGGTGTTCACGAAAAAAAAATTGGGGTGGGGGTGTCAAAATGTACTTGTTAATTAACAGAATTTTGCAATTGCTTACGTGAGGAAAAAGGACGTAATTTTTTTATCATTTAGATTTAACTTTGATACTGCCTATACTGACGAAGTCCAATTTCCTAACCTCTTGCTCACGTGAGAAAGTTGAACTTAGAAAAAAAATCTACCGTCAATGTATCTGTATAGCCTGTTGCTTACGTGAGCAATTCGAATAGAATTTTGCTCATGAGCAATCAGGTGAGCAAATTTTTGCACATGTGCATTTTGGTTAGTATTTTCCTCCCTAACAAAGACTAACAATCTGCACATGAGCAAAATGAAATCCTACCTAATTTGCATACATTTCTTACTAGATTCTCATGTGCTTCTCATGAGCTGCTCATGAGCATTTGTTAGAATGTTTGGTACCGGGTAGGGGGGAAAAGTGTAGGATGGGTTCATTATGCATCGCGGGTAGATATTCATACCTTGGGTGGGACATCTTTGGTTAATACAAAAAAGTTAATACAGGTAACTCTCAATAGCTTGAAGTCCATGGGACCGAGGAAAAAGTTCAAGGTTTCAAGAGTTCGAGTTTTCAAGAGTTCGGAATTTTACGGGTTGATTGACAGTTTTTAAAGTTAGTCTTACCGGATGTTATGATTAAGCCATTTATTTAGTGCTAACCTTACGCACGTGCTGAATGAACGTTTTCTTTTCACTAATATATACAGAACGGGATGTTTTTAAAACTAAATACAAACAACTATTGAATAGATTCATATTAAATATTTATTTTATGCATCATATTAATACCAGATTGCTCAGTACTACTGTACTGTGAGATGATCGACATGTCATAAATGTGATAACTGAGTATCACTCATTGTTTCCATCGTACGGGTCCTGTAAGAAGTTGTTCAGCAATAATCATTCTAATGACTTTTTACACTTTTTACAGTTTGATAAATCTAAAATTTGACCATGACTCATTATTATCGTTTCGTCTCAATTAATTTCACATTTTCATTGCGTCTCAAAATTATCGTAAAACGGTTGGTGTTGATTATAGATTAGGTATCGATATGGCCAATCATCAAACAATTATCACCTTGCAGGACAAGTGTCGCCTGAATAAAGGGTCCCGCGTCTAATGCCTGGAGCCATTTAAATGACCAAGTAGGTGTTAATTAGGTATAACGCTTGGAGATACACGGCGACTTCGAGGTATCAAGAGTAAGAAGCTATAGATTTTGAACAACGGGACTGCAGTTTGACTTTGAGTGATCAAGGGTTTCGAGAGATCAGGACTTGAGAAATCAAGAGTAAATTTGCTTAGTTATATAGGGAAAAAATCAGGACCCTAGACTCACTTCAAGCGATCAAGAACTTCGAGCGTTCGAAGTTCGAGCCATCGAGAGTTACCTGTATATAAAATGGAAAAAATTGAGGCGATTTCAGTTTTGATCAAAAGAATTTATTTTCCAAAACGGGGTGTCCAGGAACGCGGTTTAAGTAAATTACACAATGTCGTAAAGTTTAGAGCGAGATACTTTGAAAAGACAACTTTGGTTTAAAAAAAATGCAAATAAATATGCATACACTAGCTTTTTTTTTTTAATTCCATAGATTTTATTACCATGACAGATTGGTAGTAAACATTATACATTGTGTTATCAAACAGGGAAGTTAATTTTGGGGGGGGGGGGAAGAGGGTATCCTCCCCAATATTTTTACAAAACAGTCTTTTATCTGAACCCGGGAGTCTGATGCCTGTGGCCTGGTAAATTTGCAGGCGGGCATGTAAAAATTGCCAAATTACATGCCCGGAGGGCATGTGTAAATTTTCTGTCAATGTACAATATGTTTACTTGCCATTTCTTCCATCGTACCAAAGTTACGACTTGTCAAATAAGCGTCAATCGTAATCATTGAAGTGTTTAGTTAAACCTACTGTATATATGTTTGCTAAATTACAAGACGTACATGTACCGGTAAATATAACAATTACGGGTTGGGCATGTAAAAATTTGAATGGGCTGGGTTAAAATGATGGGTTTACATGCCCGAAGGGCATGTGCTGAAAAAATTTTGTCGTGAAGACTGTACTGGTATATTCTTGTTTTTAAAGTCATTATGTTGCATCAAATGGTGTAAAGTATATGACCCCCAGGTGTTGTCTTTAAACCAAACCCACCTCCTCTGAAATAGGAAATAATGATATATTTTGATAACTTTTGAGATCCCCATCTCTAAACCATATTTATTCTTAAAAGCTTGCTCTTTGTGTTATTGCTCATCAAATGGTATAGGAGACACCCTGAATTATAGAAATGGAAATAATAAAGTATTTCATCTTATTCTGACATATGTAATGTTTGACTCATGTGGGTAATCCTAGCCTAATGATGAACTTGCTTTGTTTAGGTGACATTACAATTGCTCTGAATATATATTACATTTTGTTTATCTTAAAACTTAAAAAGCAAAAAATTCTTAATGTGCATCTAGAGAAAAATACCAATCAAGAAATGATTTATAAATTGCTACTGTACACATGTAAGAATGAAAGAAGACTACCGGTATATATATAAAAATCTTTAGAACCAGGTTTGATTGCGGGGGTTGATGTGGAGGATAAACATTAAATTATTTGTTGAACTATTGTTAATTTTAACGTGAATATTAGTTATTGATCCCCATGTAGAAAATAAGACTTTTAAAAAAATACCTTACACTCTGATTTCTTCAGCAATGATATCTGCTGTAAATGTCCTCAGCAATGAGTTCTAATTCTTAGTGACTGGGTATTTAAATCACAGGGAGAAGTGTTCACTGTAATAATAGCCAATGGATTCACTGAGTTAGCCATGCATGGATAAGTTGTAATTGTATAGTATGGTCTGCAGGTGTACTGGTGAACACTATTTAAGCTTTGATTACCCCCCCCCCCCCCCCTTTACAACACACACACTGCTTGACCCTATTTGATTTGTATAAAAAGTCACTAAATTTTACATGTATAAATTATTTTATTTAACATTATATATACCTTGAAAACAACAATTAGAATGAAATTGCATTTAGCTTGAAATTACTATCACTACCCATAAATTATTACAAATGCTTGCCCATCAATGTTAAGGTGCATATATAGTAATTTTAATACATCTCAAACCATCTATATTCTTCTGGCTCATGTCAGATAAATTGTTAATTTTATGACTCTTGCCCCACAAGGGGCTTAGGAGCAGGGCCAATTAAAAGTTGCACAACACTATTAATTTTTACTATATATTCTTACCAAAATTACGCAACTTTAGATACGGGTAGCAAGTTTAAAACAAACTTCTGGGAAAATTCCTCTTTACAACTTTTAAAACAATTGTTCCTCACCAATTAAGTAGCAAAAAACACACAGCCCTCCACAAAGGCACGAGAGTTTGTTTACATCAAAGTTACACATGTGCTTGAAAATCATGTCCGAGCCCTTTCACCCCCCTGCCTAAACAACTGGCATCAAAAATTCAAGTGACCTCGTATTTTTACAAAGGTGGGAAAATCAGGCATTTTACACGTTGTTTTTATCTCATAAAAAAGTACAGTCCCTGTCGCTGGCGGAAAACTCCTAAAAACGAAGGGGAATT
Source organism: Magallana angulata (assembly GCF_025612915.1). Lineage (NCBI taxonomy): Eukaryota > Metazoa > Mollusca > Bivalvia > Ostreida > Ostreidae > Magallana > Magallana angulata. The sequence continues at coordinate 50,487,672 of NC_069112.1, forward strand.
CGGGAATTATTTTCACTCAGCCATGTTTTGACGTGAACCTTCGAAAAAATAGTGTTGTGATACCTTAAATAGTCAATACTTGACCATTTTTAGCCGGGCTCTGCTGAAAGCAGAGTCCTGGCTGTAGGCAGGCAAATTGCCAATGTTACTATAAATAGCACAACTTCAAAAGTAAACAACAAACCGAACAGCATCAAAGTAAAAGCTTCTGCTATACCGATTAGTTACACAAAGAGCCACGTTTTGTCAAAAGGGTTGGGTTTTTTTTGTTTTGTTTTTTTTAATTTCAAAAGTATTGTCTATCTTTTTTAGTTTTCTTATTAATTACGTGTTTTAAAAACAGGCTATGCATTTTGGACACATACCACATGCGCATGAATTTCCATGAAGTACTTTGCTGCGCAGTGAAGAAATCGGATTTGAATTTATAACGCTTGTTGCAAAATTCAAGGCAGCAATTGTTGAATTTTTTTCTACTAGACAGACATATTTTCGTTTATAGCCGCTTACAAAATTTGGTTGCTCTCTGACGCTTTGCCGACATTAAAAGCATGAGAGAGAGAGAGAGAGAGAGAGAGAGAGAGAGAGAGAGAGATTTTCAGTCTTTACAACACCATATACATAAACACATATCAAAAGAGCCCGGCTTTCAGTACTTTGATTTAAAGTCTTCTTCTCGACTGTACCTCTGCACATCTAAAAGAAAATATGAGTTCATAGTTATGAAGACCAGGAAGCCCTCTTCAAAAATAGTGAATTTCATGTGCCTTGGGGTAGGGGTTTTTAATCTAGGGAAGGGCTAATTTAATAGTCATATAGTGTGACTGTAGATAATGTTTAAAAACCATCATCTTTTCTTCTGCTGATACTGAATAAAAACTGGCTGCATATCAATGAAGAAAATAAAGCCATCTACCAAAATTGTAAATTTCAGGCCCCCATTGGCCAAGGTAGGGGTGTTGGCCCTATAGGGCAGGCCAAAACAGTCATAGTGGTATTAAGTCTCCCAAACGAAGTTTGGAGACATATTGTTTTTGTACGGTTCTTCTTCTTTTTCTTCTTTCCTACTCTGAACTTGTTCGTCGCGTTTATCAGAGATGGCTGAAAAGAATTGTACAAATTTCTAGGATACAATAGGCCTGCATGTGCATGCTGGTTTGATTTTTCTCACTTGGGGTTGGCCAACCACTTTCCTGGGGTGTCAAAAGGTGGTGGGGTTTAACATTGAACCTTATGGGAAAAATCGTAGACTCTATTGTAAATGGTTACAACTTGAAAACGGACAAAGATAATAATATAGGGTTTTCGGAATCATATATTAACTGTTACAGGCAATATATAGGGTTTATTAGATCTGACCCCTAGGGTCATCCCCACCCCCAGGAATTTGAAATGACAATATATCTCAGAAACTGTTAGAATCCCTAAACCATGTATATTGTTGTTCCTGTGTAAGGAGCATCAAATAGTATGTAGGTTATGGGCCCTGGGTGTTGGTCCTGACCACCTTCAAACAGGAAGTGCCCAAATAACTTGAAAATGGTTAAGATCCCCACCCCTAAACCATGTATATTCTTGTTCCTTGTGTCAAGCGGCATCAAAGGGTATGTAGGTTATGGGCCCTGGGGGTTGTCCTGACCCCCCTCAAACAGGAAGTGCCCAAATATCTTGAAAACGGTGGAGATCCCCACCCCTTCACCATATATATTCTTCTTCCTTAGGTCATGTTGGTTCACCTGATATATAGTAAAGGACCCCTGGGGAACATCATGAAACTTCAGAAATAAAAATAATCAAGTTCTTAATCTTTTTGTCTGTAAGGTTTGACCTATGTGGGTTATCCCTACTCCAAATGATGGCCTTGTCCGTTTGGGAGACTTTATAATTGCCCCAATTATATTTACATCTTGGTACCGTATTTTCGGGGCATAGGCCGGTATTTTTTGTCCTCGGATGAGCGAGCCCCGGCCTATCCCCCGGGATCGGCTATTCTTGGACTCAAAGTTAAAAAAATTTAACAGTAAAATATAAAATCCACTGTTTTTATCCGTTGTACTGTTGTAGCAATTTATTATGAGGGTTGTTTTTTTTTCATCCGTTAGAACTATTGTTCGATAGTTGTCCCGTTGATAATTTTTGTAATGACATCGTGAGTAATAAAATGTACAGTATTGTACAAGGTATTTCTTTTCAATCCCAATCAAAAGAATTTTTTCCCACGTTCGTGTATGAACCCTGGAAACTATTATTGCGTAGTAAAAAAGAAAATGAAACCGAGTAGAATGTGATATGACGAAATTTTGGTGAATTCTTCATGTCTGCGTTCGTAGGAATCACTGGTCTTGGGTGTAGAATAAATCAAATGCTATGTGTTTTTACAATTAATTTTCTGTTGGATGAAATAACGGTATTCTGGTGTCGTGTGTATATACAAAGGTGTGAAACCTGTGACTAAAACACAGCCTGGGGGCACGTAGCCTAGTGAACACCGTTACACTTCATTGCATTAACTGTGTTTTTAACATTACAACTTCTCTGCATAACGACTAATGGACTCCATACCCCGTATTTACAAGTAGCTTTCAAAGTATAACTTGATTAAATGAGATTTAGCAATAAGCTATGTAAAATTACGATACACCGACGAATACGGAAGAGACCAAACAGCCACAAAACACAGATTAATTTTTAAAAATTGCTTGAAATATATATGTTAAGCAAATTTAATAACTTTAATTACTCTTTTGACTTTCTACATCGATATTCTGAAAGTATATACTTAATACGGTGACTTTCTTAATCAGCGGTCATACTTTCACTATAGTAATCATCGATTGAAAATCGGCTTATCCCCCAATTAGGCTAGTCTAAGGATTTTTCTTGAATTTTGTCTAAAAATTAGCAATTCGGCCTATGCCCCACATCGACATATGCCCCGAAAAATACGGTATATATTATGTTTAAAATTCTTCTTCTTTACCTCTACTGGCACTGAATAGAAACTGACAACATATTGATATAGATAAAAAAAAACCTCTACCAAAATTTGTGTATTTCATGACCCCCAAAGCATGGGTTATTACTTCAGCTAGGGTATGGCCAAGTATTTAAAAATCTTCTTTACATATATTTACACTTGATTGAAACTGACTGCATAATTTAAAAGCTGTCTTCTTTTAAAAATTAATTTTTCATGATAAGATAAACCATCAAAGGATGGTTTTTGGGGTGGGGTTATATATTATGTTTATAAATCTTATTCTTTTGTTCTGCTGTTGATTATTTTAATGAAAGAGACAATTTATATACGGTATATTCAGAAAAGAGAGTGACTGAAGCTGTCTATCAAAGTTAACATATTAATTACCTGCATGAAAGTCTTTTTCTCAATTATGGATTTCATTGTCCTTGTTACAATATTTCAAGTATTTATTTAAACCATTGTACTTTGTTTTCTGTTTTTGATACCTATGTGTGTAGCATTTTAAATTATGGATGTGAAGTTTGGGGTTCCCACAAGGGACAAGATATTGAAAAGGTCCACCTTGAGTTTTTACGCTTTGTGCTTGGTGTCCGTAATAATACTAAATACAACTATGTTATATTTCGAGACTGGGCATCTACCCTTGTATCTTATTTGTATATATATCGAATGTTTAAGTTCTGGTTTAAATTATTACGGACAGAAAATTGTATATTAAGAGCTGCTTATGGCTGGTCATATTGTATTTGTGAAAACGAAAAGCAAAATTATCAAAGCTGGGCAAAATTTACTAAGGACCAATTATATAATCTGGGACTTGGCTACATGTGGAATGGTCAAAGTAATTTAAACAGTCGTATTTGTCTACCAATTATTCAGAAAAGACTTTTAAAAGACAACTTTATTCAAACGCTGCATGGCAAGATGCAAATAGAAACAAAATGTTTTATTTACAAGCACTTAGTTGATAATTTTTGCTTACAATATTATTTAGAAAAATCAATACTAAGGTTGTATAAAAAAATGTATTTCCAAAATGAGGTTGTCCTCACATAATCTGCTTATTGAAACAGGTCGACATAAAAATATACCAAGAGACAAAAGATTTTGTAAAACTTGTATAACAGACATTGAAGACGAATATCGATTTATACTTGTATGTCCAATGTATTTAGCATTACGATCAAAGCTTGTAAAAAAGTATTACTGGTGTAAACCATCCATGTACAAATTAATACAGTTACTAAGTGTTAACAATATCAAAGAATTGTGTAATTTAGGAAAATTCATTTACAAAGCCCTTACACTCAGAATGGTTTGACTATATCAAGTGTCATTTGCTGATTTCAATTGTTATTACTATCAATATATATAATATATATGTGTTATTTCATTCTCCAAATTCAAATTATTCTATAAACATAAGAGTTTGTGCGCACGAGTCAAGATTTGTAAGGACTGACCGTCCATTATTGCCTATATATATTCATGTATTGTTCACCATTATAAGTGCTATAAGACGTATGTCTTTTGCAATAAAGAAATTGAACTCCTATGAAACTGCTGCACTGAATTTCATGAACCTTGGTGGATATTTAGAAAACAATGTGTAGATTTGTATATTACCAGGAAACTCTTATTCTCTTGCTCTGGGAATTTGAGCTCTTACGAGGGTTGTTCGGAAATTATTGAGACAATTACTCTAACTTCCTTGTGTAAAAAGATAAATCATTGAAATTTCACCAGGACATAAGTCAGGATGTCTTTTATTATCGTAAAAATGTTGAGGCTGATGACATCATTTGTTCATTCCTGATAAGCTAACAGGGGTCGACACTAACTTTTTTATGCATTAGTCCTGCCGGACAAGTGTCTGTTACTGTGGAATCATTAGATATCGTGGTGGCTCAATTTTCGTGGAATTCGTGGGTACCTCTCATCCACGAATTTACATCATCCACAAATTAATCAATTTTGGTTCTAATGGCATATCTCCCTTTGTAGGTGAAATAAAATACACGAAATTACGTCCCCACGAACCTGTAAAATTTAAGTATTCCACAAAAATTGGCCCCCACGAAAATTAATGATTCCACAGTAACTTTAACTAGTCCGCAGGCAATTTTATTAGTCCGTCAAAAATAAATGAAATGCATTACCGTATTTTGTCTAATAAAAAACACTGTTTTTATTAGAATTTGTAAGAAGGGGTGGGTATCATACATCACAAGGAATTTTTTGATGTTTTTTTCTTACAGGTTAATCACTGGCTTAGTTGTATTGTACTATTCAGTACATAGCAAGAAGCTGCGTATTCACTATCTCCGTGTACATGGTAGAAGCCGCCATTACAGATGTTAAAAATAGATCTGTGCAATAGATCAGGGCGTTGAGCTACCATGTTCTTTTTGTTATTTAAGTTCTTTAAAAATTAGGTATAAATAATAAGCAATTTAAGACAAATGATTTAAACACAATTCATTTAAATTAAACAACAAGAAATTTCCTTTCACCTTTCAGTTTATTTTTTTTTAAACACCTAAGCGTCGCTATCGAAGCCAGGGTTGTTGTGAACGTGTGTGCTTGTTACCTACCCTTAGGGCAAAAAATTATCAAATCACCCATAACATCCTGCATACCTCTGTTGTTTTCACTCGGCAACTCTATAATCACCAAAATGTATCATATATCAATTTACTGTAAAAATAAACTCAGCGTTTTCCAGGAAGTTGTCGACAATATTGCCGTGGCTTTGCAACATCAATAATTAATACATTTTTTTAAGCAGATTTTTTTATTAGTCCAACCGGACTGATTAGACAGAAATTTTGTTAGTCCGACTCAAAATCAATTAGTCTGTGACTAACGGACTAAGGTTAATGTCGAACCCTGGCTAACAAACTTGCCTACATCCAATGACCCAGCGCAACCACAAAATCATCGCAATGTTACTTTAACGTTTTTCCTTGGCCCTATTTTATAAACACCTTACAAACGAAAGGAAAACATAAACTATTCTTCATTTTTATGGCGTCGAGCGAAGCTCGAAAGCCATCTAGGGATCGTACGTCCGGAAGTTCAGTTTTTAGGAGCCAAACAACACAGACTATGATTGAATCCGCAAATAAAAAGTGCACAGCTTTTACTCAAGTGTTTGAAGTTGCGTGCGTTTAATTAAAAGTTGTATGATGATATTACAAGTTGGCAACATGCAAATATTTCATTTATTCGATAATAAATATATTTTCAAAATGTCGGGTGTAGTGAGTGACTAGCGAGTGAATAAAGAAGCACCGATAGCGGAGGAATATCTTTTTGATCGTAACTTATCGGACCTTTCCCACAAGCCAGCGATAAATACTGAGACATCCCATAATCCATTTGACATATGGCGCTCCGTACACTCTGCGTATGAATATCACCAGGAGAATTAATCACGTATGAAATACGATTGCAATTTATCGCCATTCCTTGAAATGATGAACAAAACCCAACAAAAACAGCAATATTTTTATGATTTCATTACAATATCATGCGAACTATATTTATAAAGTCACGTGATGTCTGGAAAAGATAGCGTGTCTAGACGAGGATAGCGTGGGTTAGAAGGAACAGAAGTCGAAGAAGAAAGAAAAAGAAATTAAAACAGTGATTAACAGACATTAAACAAAGAATTGAAAGGTAAGGGCAATCAATTGATAATATTTTACTTTTAATTCTGTTTTAGAGTAATTTTAGTCCATTTTTTAAATATATTCATACGGTAATCAATTTGAGCATGTAAACACAGCGAAGAGAAATGGATACATCGTAAAATCGTCTTGTAATTTGTTGTTAAAGGAATACGATTGAGGGTTGCTGGAATTAGAAGGTTTATATGTCAAATGCCATTTTATGAAGTAGACAGTTTAATCACAACAAACAAATAGTGTGTTTTAGATACATCAACAATATGTTTATCGCAAATCTTACTCGGGTGTATTCACTGCGACCGATACACTGATGTGTTGAGTGACGACACTGTCAAAATTGGTTTGTATTACAGTTGCGATATGCAACAAAGAATCTGATTGGTGCATTTTTATAGACCCGCCCACGTATATTTGACAACATGGCGCCTAGATGGAAGCACACATCGGAGGAAGAGAGAAAACGTATAATAAAGTTGTATTTGCAAGGTAAAAGTTATAGAGCAATTGAAAAAGAAACGGGACGATGTTTACGCACTTGTATAAATGTTGTGAAAGATTATGAACGAAATCACATCGTAAAAACACAGAGAAAAAGTTCTCAACGACCAAGGAAAACCACACAGACTGTTCTCCAATTTATTGAATATCAGAAATGGAAGAAACCATCCATATATTGCAAAGAAATTCGTCAGAAATTGCTTGATTCTCAGATATGTACCTTAGACAATGTGCCGTCGGGAAAGAGCATATCGCGTGTGTTGAAAAAAGAGCTTAATTTTTCGCACAAAAAGCTAACCGTCGTCCCAACTGAAACTTTACGACCAGGCCACGAACAAAGGGTAGACACTTTTTTATCAACACTTTTAAACTATGATTTTACACAGATGCATTTTTTTGACGAGGCATCTATTGTAGCAATATCTGGAAATCGTTCGTATGGACATTCTCATACAAGTAAGCGCGCCATTGAAGTTCAACAATATGCTAGCTCTGTTACATTAACTGTAAATGTGTGTTGTGATTTTTTTGGAATAAATCATTTCAACATATTAAATGGGGCCTCAAATGCATTAGAAATGATTGAATTCTTCAATGAAGCCTTAGCTGAAAAAAATGAAATTGGGAACCCTATGTTTAAACGTGGTGATGTTGTAATCATGGACAACTGCGGATTCCATCATCAAAGGCAAGGAGAGCGGTTATTGAGAGAACTGTTAGCCAATCATGGTGTTGATTTAGTTTTCCAGCCCCCATACTGTCCAGAGTATAATGTCACAGAGTGTGTATTTGGCCTGATGAGACAACATTTGCAACGGAATGAAAAATTTGTGTCACAATTTACTGAACTTGCAATTGTAAATGCACTTGACCATTCAGTATTGAAACGTTACATGCCATCTTTTTTCAAAAGATGTGGTTATACATGATGTAGTATGCAATTTTCATTTGCTACTAGAATGTCAAATTGCTCATTTTCTTTGTAGGTATGAAGATTTATAAAATTCACAAAGAATAAAATAAACAATGCTTTATGGGGTTTTTTTTGCTGATTAATTCTGAATAATTAAGGTACAGGATGTAAGGTTCAATCTCTGACAGAAAATCTCCAATCAGTTTTATTAAGAACTCTGTTCATTTGCTTTTTATTGTGACTGATATGGATTTAGGTGCATTAACAAGTTTTTAATATTTACTGCACTTCAAAAAGCCTAATGTGAGGTCCATGTAAAGTTGTATATTTATCTGGAAGTCAAATATACATTTAGGACTGAAACACACCCCTTTTCCACAGACATCATTACCCCGCATTGAACTTTTGATCTCTCACCCCTAGGGCTGAACCATTTAAAAAAAAATTGACTTCTATCAATATGAATGATCTAAAAATCATCCCTAATGCTCCAAAAAATTGACTAATGATTGGATACAGTAGTATTGAAATAATCGGGTGAATGATCAGCCAAACTATCACATTATCTGCTCAAATAAAATGAAATTTCATCAAGATATCTTAATAGATTAAATATATTGTTTATTAATTTTTTTTGTATTTTATCTTGTTTGATTATGAGGTAGAAGTGTTTGGTGGCATAAAACCTACGGATCCAATGTTTGGGAAGTCTTGAAAAATCAATTATCAATAAAAAAAAATGACCTTATGGTTGGAATGACAGAGATTAACAAATTGACAGCATAATTTAATTATACATTCTCCGAAACCAGTGCACTAGTCTCTGATAATTCATTAAGATTTATAAAAAAATAATAGAGTGATTTATATATATTGCAAAAAGATAATGTTTGGAAAATAATCCAATCATAGGGCCATCATTCAAAAAATGCTTGTTTAAAATTGCCACCTGGGGATTCAAAACTCAGCAGGGAGGGAATTTTTTTTTTATTTTTCAGACTTGAAGTTTAACTACCGTAATTGAAAATTGAAAATCGGTAAAAATAAAATCTCAATTTTATGTTTTTTAATTTTGTGCTAATAAAATTTTATCAGCATTTTTAACCCTAGTTAAAAAGCCAGGTCATAGTTTTTATTAGGCATAGGCAGTGATCAATGATGTACACTTCCAAAAGTCAATGCACTGCAGGTCTCTTTCAAAATTGAGGTGGAATAACACGTACATCACAAAATTGATGATCTCTGATTGTAATGGCATTTCGTTTAGTTAAAAGGGTTTTAAAGACAAACATGTTAATTACTCCATAGCCGGGTGGATAAAGTGTCAAGGCTTGTATTCCGTACATCCCAAGTTCGGATCCTGCAGGGGTTTTTGTTGTTACTGAATTGAATTTTTTACATTCTCATTTTTTATCTCCGAAACGCAAATTTTTGCTTATTTGCCACGTACAGTTTATTTATTATTTTATTTTTCTTATTCAGATAATTTACTGTTAATTTGAGTGACTTTTACAAGGTATGTTATTCCACCTTAAGGCTTTAGACAGACATTGAGATCTTACACTTGTCCCTTAAAGTTAAACTTTGCAAGCAGTATAAAAACTAGCAAGCCTTCAACATGTGATGAATTAAGGCTAAATATTTAATAAATCTTGTTTTAAATTTTATTATCTATAACATTTAACTTGTTGTAATTTCACACATGGAAAATTACAGTTGATCAAATTTATTTCTGAAATGAAATCTTGTGTAACTAGTGTGTAACATTTCATCAGAATTGGTCTTTTCTGATCGACAACAAAACATTTTCAAAATACACCAAACACTACCATGAATATTACAGAAATATTTTTGTGTTGTTTCCTCTCAACTCAAAATATTCATTATCATCATACAAGTAACTTAAAATAACATCAAACGAACAAAAATGTTCCATCTTCTCGATTTACTATAGTCCTTGGGCAATGGTGGGTTTTTGGGGGGGTGAATCCAAAGGCAGAGGTGGATTTGCAGCACATGCAGGAGCTGTTGAAGATGTCGTGGGATTTGCTGGATACATAGGATAGCCATTTCCATACACATCATACATGGAATTCCACTGATTTGGGTACATGACATACTGATAAGGAGAAGTAGGCGATGTTATGGGGAAATATGGGTTGTACTGTGCCATTTGAAATGGAGAATTCTGTAGTAATGGTTGTTGTGCTGATGCTGACGCTGATGGGCTACTATAACCTGTGGAATCTGGTTTGATATCAGCGTTTTGTTTCGACACATTTTCTGATGTAACAAATGGGTCAACTGTGCTGGATACCCTGGATTTTCCCTTACTTATGAGGTTACTGATATGGTCAAGAGACTGATCTTCAGGAATTTGACTGTTGGTTGCAATCTTGATGTATCGCAAGTCTCGTTGCAGATTTTGGGCACCATCTTTCCCTTCATATTTCATATAAAATAAGGACTTTAAAATAGGGCGCATAGCTGTTGTAAAGTTTGTGTTATTATGTTTTTGAAACATTTTTATGCTGTTGAGCTCATCGTTGATATTTTTAAGTCTTCTTTCGACATCATGGATTTCTTTTGTTACCTAAAATGAAATAGTCACAGGTTAGTGATGACACTAATATATTCAATTTTACAGTTATAATCATCATTGTCATGCTATCTTAATACACAGCATGATTATGAATATTTGAAGTTTTGGTAAATTGACATATAAACTGGTAAAAAAGCATGCAGTGCATATTTCACATGGAACTATGTAATTGTTTATTACGAATTTTTTTTTATGTGGGGAGGTTTATAAAAACTGATATGTATAATAGATTTTATCATGAATATCACAAGCAACATTTTTGTAAGTGCGGTGTGTTAATGCGTTATTAAACCTGCCTCTGTCACTGACTGCTTGTGGTCTGGGTGTTTCCCCTCCTGCCCGCAAGCGTGGTATCCCTCGCACTTCATGAATGGACAGGACTTGTTACCCCGGTTCATAATCGATCGATGACCTTTTCGGTGACAGTTGTCACACTAGGACTTGGTGATGGGGTTTCCCGGAATACTAATGGCAGATGGTAAATTTGGTTTTTGTTTTAGATCATTAAGTTCGTCTTTTTTGTGTACTAACAAGACAGAAAGTGTATCTCTTTCTTCATTTAGACGGTCAACTTCTTGTTCTAAAAAATTGTCCGGTGCTCGAGAAGCGGCTGCAGCTGGCGAACGTCTTTCATGTCTTTCGGCGACAGTCGTGGGGGTAGCATTAGAGATGGGGGCATCAAGATCCCCGAACTTCAATCTTTTGGGCGTTTTTGGTAACATGAATTCGTCAAGACATTTTTGTTTCAACTTTTCTTTCGTACCAGGGGTTTGCAGATTGACTATGCGGTCAATCAACATGCGTTTGTAAACAGGAGGTATGTTCATGCTCTCAACCTCATGTGGTCGTAAATACTTCAACGTGCTATCACTTTTTACAGCAAGTTTGATGAACTCTTCCTTATAACACACAAGATCTTCATCTATATCTCGAAGAAACCTCTCGAGCCCTTCCATCTTGACCGGAATGATCTAAATCCGCGCTTTAAGTGGGCGGGTACTAAACAGCCAATGAAAACGCTTGTTTGAAAAACTGTAGCTCGCGATCTCAATAGTGTCGTCACTCAACGCATCAGTGTATCGGTCGCAGTGAATACACCCGAGTAAGATTTGCGATAAAGGAAAGCCTGACAGTAAGAATTTGCATGATGTAACATTGTTGATACATCAATACTATTCTATTCTTATTATGTAGAAAACTGTTTGTGTGATTTGGTGTTTACATATGTTTATTTGATTTTGATTCTGGAATGCAGACATTACTCAAATTATATCACTTTAGAATTGATTTACTGAAGTAGAAAACTATTTGAGCTGGAGATAGGCTTTTATTCAATATTGAGTACAATATTACTGGAGTTGATATGCATTAAATCTGGAGTAAAAAATTATGATTTGACTTGGAGATTGACGAAATTTTTCAATTTGAGAAAATTACTGGAGTTGATTTGTATTTTGTATTAAATAGAAGACTGTTTTACTTTAGATTTTGTGTGTTTTTGATTTGACAAAGTACCAATTACTAGAGTTGATATACATTAGAACTGGAGTAGAAAACTAAAAACTATTTTGACTTGGAGATTGACTTATATTTTAAATATATCAAAAATACTGGAGTTGACTTGCATTAGATCTGGAGTTGAAAAATTTGTGACTTGGAGTTTGGCTAAATTTTTGAGTTGACAAACTTAAATTACTGGAGTGGATTTTACATTGCATCTGGAGCAGAACACTTGGAGTTTGGCTAAATTTTTGATTTGACAAACTATTAAATTACTGAAGTTGATTTTACATTGCATCTGGAGCAGAACTGTGACTTGGTAAACAAGGGAGTATTGTATCAATTATTTTGGCATTCTGTTTGAAAACAAAATCAAAGGAATTCCTGTACTTTATGTAAAAATCATTAAGACTGGAGTAGAAATTCTGATAAATTGGGTATTAGTTAAATAGAATTATATTCGCTTTGACCAAAAAGGTAGATCATGGGAGTTATTTTAGACCAATGGCGACTTAGGATAGGCTGTTTTAATCCCAATTCTAAAACAAAAGCAAAAAATACTTGGTTCTTAAACGAAAATGCATATGGAGGATTATGCAAAATTTTGCTATTGAGTAAGCTATTGTTGTGTGTGTCTCTACTGTTATTGGTGAGTGGTAATGTTGAAGTAAATCCTGGACCAACAGAGTTCTATTACAAAAGTTGTTTTCCAATTCAGGGAAGATTTCATCAAGGAAATGAATTATTTAGTGAAGAATCACATGGAAGGCAATTTTTACCTTGTTGTGTTGTTTTTCTTGTATCTTGCAAATTGAAACCTTTCAAAAACATAAAATGGACAAGTGACGATTTAGACAAGATTTTGCAAAGAGGGGATTATGTGTACAGATTTTCAAAAGAATTTTTAAGACCTTCAAAAGGTTTCCTTGAGCCAAGAGACTTGCCACCATTTACAAAAATAGATGGATATATTTCTACTGGAAAGTTAGGAACACTTTCAGTGGCAGCATTCAAGATCATTTTGTTGGGGAATATCCTTTAGTTAGGTTGGAAACCGCCATTTTAATGGGATTGTCAGGAAATGTATTGAATTGTCAATATGGTATATTTATTTGTAAAGGAAATGCTTTAGCCATATGTAGAGATGGAGACATTTTCCTCATTTTTGATTCCCATTCTAGAGATGTTAATGGTTACAGTTGTGCAGATGGTACAAGTATCATTATTCAGAAGAAATCTATGAACAAATTGTGTGATCATCTCAGGGATTTAGTTCATGCCGGTGAAAATAATGAACAATATGATTTTCATGTTGTTAATGTGAATGAAACTTCCGAACATTGCATTAAATATGTACATAAAGCAAGTGAGGCTTTTGTATGTCACGTACCAGAAGTAATCACCTGTACAACAAATGAAAATTCAGGATTTACTCCAGCCTTAGGAAATGCTGTAAGGAGAATAGACCTTATCGAATTGCCATTTCTAAGATCAAAACAGAAAAAGAACCCGAAAAATACTTTGTCTCAAAACAGAAAAGGAAATTCAGATCATTTGAAGAAAGATTCCCTACCTCCTAAAAAGCTTTGCTCTAGCAAGACAAATATTTCAAATTTTCCTGAAAAACTTTCTTCTAGCGAGACAATTATTTCAAATTTTCATAAAGTAATTTTACATGGACCTGAATTTATTTGCATAAGTTGTAATCAAATCTTCTTTAGACATTCTGTTTTAGAATTTGATTTGACCCGTCTATCAAGCACTTTGATTAACAGTTGTACCACTTCAATTACAAGTGTTGAAAATAAGAAATGGATATGTATGCAGTGTAAAAAGTACTTGAAAGATGATAAGGTACCACCATGTTCAGTTGGAAATGGATTAAAATTTCCATGCATACCTAAGGAATTGCAAGGTCTCACAAAGCTTGAAGAAAGATTGATATCTCCTCGTATTCCATTTATGCAAATAAAGGAATTACCAAGGGGTGGCCAAATTGCTATGCATGGAAACCTAATAAATGTCCCTGCAGATGTTGATAAAACTGTGAAACTACTTCCAAGGAATATGAATGAGAGTGACGACACAATTCCTCTGAAGCTAAAAAGAAGTGTAAACTACAAAAGTCACATAGCATTTGAACATGTCAGACCAGAGAAAATTATTGAAGCTGCTAAATGGTTAATTCATAATACATGTAGTAGATTATTTCGAAATGAGGGTATAACATTAAATACAGAGTGGAATGCAATAAACAGAGACACCTTAATGCAAGAAAAATAGTAAATTCTATTCATAATGATAATAGAGATTCCAATGATGAGCCTGCCAGTTGTGAAGTAGAGAGTGAGCAATGGTCTGAAAATGATGAAGCTGTTCAGAAACCTGCGGGCAATTTCGATACAGTCATGCAACCAGCTGATTTTCGAGAGTTTAACAGAATTTTGAGTGTTGCGCCTGCAGAGGGAAATTCTCCTTTAGGCATGTTCCAAGACATAAATGCTGAATTTTTATCATTTCCTACTATATACTGTGGCGAGTCTAGACAAAATAACAATTCAAGAATCACACCTATTCATTACAGCACCATCTGCAAATGGGAGTTGCGCAACGCTGATAGGAGAGTTGCTTATAATGTAACAAATATATTTTTTAAACTGAAGAAGTTACAAATTAAGCAAATTTCTGATAAAGTGTCTTTAGCTGTAAGAAAAGGCAAGTTGAATGGCAAAAAACTGACTGTTGATGATGTACTTACTGAGGGTTCTGTTAACAATATTGTTAAACATAATGAAGGTTATCGCGTATTGCGCACATTACGAGGTTCACCACCTTATTGGGAGAAGACTAAGAAGGATATTTATTCAATGATTCACCAGTTGGGCATTCCTACATGGTTTTGTTCGTTTTCAGCCGCAGAAACAAAATGGAAAGTTCTCTTGTGTGTTTTGGGAAAGCTAGTTAAAAATAAAACTTACTCTGATTCAGAAATTGACAATATGGCTCGGTCTGAGAAAAATGAGCTTATAAAGTCTGATCCAGTAACATGTGCAAGATATTTTGATTTTCGTCTCCAGATGTTCTTCAACAATGTTTTAAAACATGAAAGTGCACCAGTTGGTAAGATTAAAGATGTTTTCTTTCGCATTGAGTTTCAACAAAGAGGTTCCCCTCATGTGCACATTTTACTCTGGATTGATGGAGCTCCTAAACTTGGTCAAAATTCTGAAGAAGAAATTGGGTCTTTTATCGACAAACATGTCACTTGCAAGAAAAATCCTACCATACCAAATTTGGTAAATTATCAGACCCATAGACATGCACGTACATGTAGAAAGAAAGGCAAGTCCATTTGTAGATTTGGTTTTCCTATGCCGCCATTGGACAAAACTTTGATCCTTGAAGGATTAGATGAAAATGAATCTGAACAAATTTCTGCAGCACAAAAAAATTATGAGAACATACTGGCTTCTTTGAATAATTATAAACCGGGGGATAATTCTGATGTAAGTTTTAAGGATTTTCTTCTGTCAATGAAATTATCATACAAAGATTACATCATGGCATGTCAATTGGAAAAGGATTTCTTTTCTAATCAAGTTGATGACCCCGTAGTCACTGAACTGCAACATGAAGATGAGCGTGATGCAAATGAAGGTTCTTGTCAATCGCAAGATTTTGGTTGTTTTAATCCAGGAAACACTTCCGAAACCAGAGAGTACGATCTTGCATTAGATATGAATATAGGAAGAAAGCAAATTTCTAATGACGAACATCTAACTGGAGAATTAAATGATGATGAATATAGAGATTTGGTTCAGAAAGTGAATATTAAACAAAAGGAATTCTTTTACCATGTGTTACATTGGATGAAAACAAAGGATGACCCAATTTATCATTTTCTTAGTGGTGGTGCTGGTGTTGGTAAAAGTGTATTGCTAAAAGCTCTTTATCAAGCTCTTACAAAATTTTTCTCACACAAAGCTGGAGAAAACCCTGATGAAGTCAAGGTCATAATTTGTGCACCAACAGGTAAAGCTGCATTTAATGTTGGTGGATCAACTATTCATTCAGTATTTAACATCCCTGCGGAACAAGGCTTCAACTACAGACCATTAGATATGCAACAACTTGGCACATTTTAATCAAACTTAAAATCACTTAAAGTAGTATTTATTGATGAAATTTCTATGGTAGGTAGAAAATGTTTAAGTACATAAATTTGCGACTTCAAGAAATATTGGGGTGTTTGAAACCATTTGGAGGAGTTTCAGTTATTGCATTTGGTGATTTGTATCAACTGAAACCAGTCATGGATCAGTGGATTTTTAAATCTATATATATAATATCAGCAGTGAATTCAGGATATATTGGCACCAAACTTAAGGGTTGATAATTTCCTTTTGTTTGAATTAGATGAAATAATGAGGCAAAAAGATGATGTTTTATTTGCTCAAATTCTCAACAGGTTAAGAGAAGGTCAACATAATGTTGATGATGTCCAAATATTAAGTAGGAGAATAGTAGAAGAAAATGAAATAACCAAAAATGTGCCACATCTTTTTCCAACTAGAAATGAAGTTTCTAATCATAACAGAAATATATTTGATCAATTAGATGAATCTAAAAAGACAATTGTTCAGGCAATTGATACAATATCAGGAGAACTTCCAAATTCAATGATTCAAAAAATATTTTCAAAAGTTCCAGACCATGCAACAAAAACTAAGGGATTGATGAAATACTTGTGTTTGGGTGAAGAACTTCCTGCAGAAATATGTGTTAATATTGATGTAAAAGATGGAATGACAAATGGCACACCATGCACTGTTAAAAGGCTAGACTTTTGAGTGCTTGGTTCTAAAAGATGTAGCATTGTATGGGTAAAATTTTGTTCTGAAGATATTGGCAAAACATGTAGGTCGCGTTTCAAACACTTGTTAAGGTCTTCCGTTTCCAACGGAAGACCTTTCTATTATTGTGCGGGTTAAGATTATTCTTATTTTTCTTTTTTTTTTTTTTCTTCCTAGACGCGAACTTTGAGGCTTCATATCTTGCTCATTTCTGAACGGATTTTGCTCAAATTTTCAGGACTAATGGACTTTACAAAACACTATTTTCATCAATTCATAAAAGTTAGAATTCCCTTTCCGTTAACGAGTAATTCCCCTTTTAAAATTTTTTAGGGCCTTTGGTTTCCAGACAAAGGCTCCGAGACTATGATAGCAGGGAATAGGAATCCAACGAATTTGAATAACAAAGACATTGAAGTTGTATACATCGGTTTTTGTTTTTGGATTACATTCCTTATTTAGGAAAAGGTAGGGGGTCAAAAAACAGGATTCCAAAAAGTGCAAAAATTTAGACATATTTTCCTTTATATCTTTTTAACGAAAAATATTTTGTTAAGACATGTAGAATAAAAGTTGTGCAGAATATCAAGGGCTTTCATTTGACACCAATAAAAAAGGGCTGGCCCCTTAAATTAAGGGCCAATAGCCCCTAAAAGTGTTTGCTTAATAACTCAAAAACGGTTTGGATTTTGATATGGATGTCGCTGGAAAAGTTGTTTGTTGGGATCTCATAAAGGTCGTAACAATATTTTTTTGTAAGTGATTTGTGTAGTATGAGTGTAAAAAGCTTTACATGTTGACATGTACCTGTTTTCATTTGACAAGTTAACGAAAGTATTTGTGCGTACAACTGGCATAAAGTTGCCGCAGAAAGTATGCTGGTTTATACAGGAGGCATTAATTTATAAGTTTTTTTTTTTTGTTGGAGTACATGCTTTTTTTTATGAGTTTAAGTCACTGTTGTTAAGTTCTTATAGTGCACAATCATTAAAAACGGCAATTGGAAAACAAAACATTCTTTTTCTCTTCTTTTTAACCACAAAATATGGAATTAAAAAACTCTATGCATTACATTTCATTTATTAACTCCATGCATTTAAAATCTACCTTGAATCAGAGCTGTGTGTGTGTGTACCATTACATAAGTTCTCCCTCGCCCGCGGCCGAGAAAATCGGTCACCATGCTCGCGGCTGAACTACCTAGCGGTCAGCGGTTATCTAATACACGAGAGTTGCGTCTCTCATATATGAGTTTATTTAGCCGCGAACTCAAGAATGATTTTAGTTTTGATTACACAAAATCTTTTGTTGATTAAACGATTGGATGTCAAGTAAGAAATAGTTCATTTAATTAATAAAAGCAATGTCATTCTCGAAAGCAATAATAGACAAAGATCAATTGTGGGGTTTAAGTTTAAAATATATAACTTCTATTTGATAGAGTAAGGTCATTATATTGCAAACTTTTCAAATCTTCCTTGGTTGTGAGCTGTGCGTTTCTGTGCGTTGTACCTTTACGAAATATATTCTTTGCCCACGGCCGAGGAGATCAGCGACGGCTGCATTACCTAGCGGTAAGGGGTTATTTAATACACAAGATTCGCACACCGCGACTTACACTTACATGAATATGAACGTGTTTGAGTTAATATAGCCGTATATACAAGAACTGTTTTAATTTTATGTTATAAAAGTTTGTCCTACTTGTATATATTTAATTAAATATTTGAGTGTAAATGAATATTAATAAACGATATTACTCCAAATCGGAAAAATCGTTCGACATAAACTAATGGTTGGTTTGTTTATGTAAACTACTTTAAAAACTGTACAATTAATGTTTTAAATCAACACCCCCCCCCCTCAAATATTAAACATTTAAATGATGATAATCCCTCGCACATGGCTGAGGAGATCCGGCGCGAGTGGATAAGTGATCCGCGGTCGGTTCGTGTTCTTCTACATGTACATTATGACGCGTTTATGTTTCATATTTTGCACGGACACAACTATATTTTACTATGTTTTCAACTATTATATTGGTTTAAGATGAAAAGATAAATTTATTTTACTTGTACAGTTGATTAAGCATTGATTTATACGATAGCGTATAAGGTAGTTTAAAAATCAAATCAAATTATAATCAAAGTTCCATGTTACATGTTTGCGGTAGGTGCTAGCACGATAAAGGAATGCCCTGAATTGAGGCATTCGATGATTATTTTAAAAAATATTCACATGAGTTTAAACAACTTTAGATTAGATTCTATCGGTCACATATTAATCACTACTGTAGTTTCATTGTGGAAGCGAACTCATTGCTGCCCCCCCCCCCCCCTCCTCCCGCCCCGCTGACTGGTGCTCGCGCTGGATTTTTTTTTTAATTGGAGAAAAGATAGCAAGATCTGTCGAAAATCATTTTTGGTGGTTTCTTATGTGTAACATTTTGTTACACTTTCCCACCCCTTTGTTTATTCGTCCAGTCTGTGTTAATTCAATTGCCGCATGCGACCGAGAATCTTGTGTCGCTTCAGCGCACACAGCTCAGAACATTTATAGCCCCAGGTCATCAATTGTTATGTAATTGAGTAACAGTTGGAAGGGTGATTTTACTACATAAAATAATAAAATCATAACATAATCTATTTGAATTGAGTACCATGCGTATAGATTCCCATAATAATTAAATTTTTTATTACCTTTCTATGTTTACATTTAATTTTGTTCAAATAATTAATAAATTTTCTATCATTTAAATTGTGTGCTTCATCAAATACGTATTCCGATTACCTTGAAGTCATTAATTTTCCATTGGCTTTTGACAAAAGAGAGACGCCTGACCATCCAATGAAAACAAATACACAGAGTTTGATTGACAGGTTTAGCCAGGTGCAGGTCTCACCCGATGTCCGAGGTTATGTGTGCTACTTGTACACAGCCGAATGGTCTCAGTAAGAGTTATCGATGTAAATAAATAATAAAGATACATGCTTATCAAAACATGATCGTGCAAGTTTAAGTTGATTTAGGTTTGTTCCAATAGAAATCATGTTTCACTAACTGTATTTAATATTTTTTATGTATAGCGAATTTTAATATTGTTTCAGTACTGAAACATCGCATGAAAACGTTAAATATACATGTAATTATCTGTTACTAGTCGTCTTTTAATATATATATACCTTTCTTTTGTTTGTTAAAAATTCGCTCAATTTTGTTAAAGTAATGTAAAACACGGGCGCCATTTTGAAACAATTAACTTGTCAGAGAGTTCCGAATGAAATCTGATGAACGTTTCACACGGTTCTCGCACGCTTTGCTCGAAACGATTTACACGCTTTGCCCGAAACGCTAAACGGTTTACATGAAACTCTAAAAGGTTTACACGAAACGTTTCTCGCATGTAGGCCGCACGCTTTTTTGGTGTAGTAGTACATTTTAGGGTCTGTAAATTTTGTCAGCACGCAATTATAAACTTGCACATAGTCTTCAAAAATTTAGAAATATTTTAATATAGAAGTTATCTTTGAGAAAGGTTTACGTGTTTTGTAGGCGGGTTCAGTTTAAAAAAGAAATACAATTCCTGACATGAATCATGAGTACATACTGTTTATAACAATGCTTGCTACCCTTGAAAATTTAACTCGCCATTAAACATCTCACTTTTTAAAGAATGTTTGAAACGATTACATAAACTCTGCTCGACAAATAGTTTTCCTAAAATATTTTCTTCCTTTCTTTGTTTCAAAACACGTTTTATATACAGGCTTTCAATCACAACACGTTTTTATAACAAAAGCAGAACTGAAAGTATAGTCATTATAATCGTTTGACACCATATAACATATATTTTGAACTCGCAGCAACAACGGAAGACCTACTCGGGGCTTTGCCACGAGCTCTGCTCTAGTTTAATAATCTTGTTTCATCTTCATGGACACCAATATTAGAGATAGCAAGAAAGTTTAGTTTCAATTATTATAAGTCTTTCTGTATTACACGTCGCCAGTTTCCATTAACTCTTGCTGCAGCAAAAACTGTGCACAAATCACAGGGCTCCACGTTAGAAAGTGCAGTAATTGGACTTGGAAATAAAAAATTAGAGCACCTCTATTATGTTGCTTTAAGTCGTGTGCAAAAATTGGCATCTGTTTATTTATTGAACTTCGAGGAAAAAAGCATAAAAGTTTCAGAGTTAGTTATAGAAGAAATGAATAGATTGAGAACATCAGCTAAAATTTCTATTTCAATTCCTGTATTGTACTATCTTCCTCAAAATGTCACAACAATCAAAATTGTAGATCATTGAAAAGACACATGTGCGATATAAGAAAAGAAAAAAGTTTGCTCACAGCTGATATAATAGCATTTGCTGAAACATGTCTGAACTCTAATGATAACTCATCAGATTATGAACTAGATGGGTATGCTTTATTTCGAAATGATGACATTTGCTGTCAAGATAGGCCATACCATGGAACTATTGTTTACTCTAAACTCTCTCCAAATGCATTCAATGTTGAGAACGCTTTGAATATAGAATTGACTTGTGGGTTAATATTTTTCATGAAAACTCAAAAATAAATGTCTGCTTTGTTTACTGCCCTCCCAAAATTGCAACTTTTTAAGGAAATGTTTGTTTATTTACATAACAAATTTGATCTTTTACAACCCTGTATAATTATGGGAGACTTCAATTTAGATTTCCTTCAAGTAAAAATGTTGCCCAATCACTTGAGAGCTACTTGCTCCCTTTACCAGTTAATCAACTCTGCAACTACAAACTATGATACAGTCTTAGACCATGTTTATACAAATATTGATAAGAGTTTAATAAGTATCTCTGGAGTTTTGGAATCATATTTTTCTGATTATAAGCCTGTCTTTATTGCTTTACAATAAATTTTTCAAAAAATAATGAACTGAATTCTTTGTAGATGAAAACTCTGAAAGACGTGTTTGACGATGGTGGTGCATCAAGTGCACCCTACACCACTGCACTAAAAGTGCAAATTTGTGGCATTGCGGACATTAAAAACTATAGAAATGCCAATGGAGAACAAAGGCAGTCAATCACGCTGTTGGATTTGCCGACCATACAATGGCTGTAAAGGGTATTTTATATGACGTTTCTAAGGCCAATGTTCTTAGGAATGGAGGGACTGTCATGCTACTAAACGTCATCCTCAAGAAGGACTTGAAGACCATTGTGATGACCAATCGGTCCAAGGTACTCAAAACTGGCCCCTTCCAACAGGCAGTACCAGAGTACTTCCTGAAACAAGGACAGGACTTGGCATGCCCGCCACCTGCTGAATTGGTGGCGATAAACAAAATTAAGACGTCGCCAGTGAAGACGATGGTCTCCATTAGAGGACAAGTTGTTTCTGTAAGTATATTTATATTTTCAAAACTTTAAAAATTGTTTTTAATATAACTATTATAAAATAATATTTTTTTATTTGCATAAATTATCATGTAATAATTTTGTAATAGGAGGAGATGGAAAGAAAAGTAAAGGTTGCAGGAGAAGACACAGCAGTCCGCACCTTAAAGATTAAAGATCAGACAGCTGCTTGTAAGGTGTCCCTGTGGAGAGATCTGAGTAAAATCAAAACCACCGTAGGCCAGCACATTGAGCTTACCAATGTTATCGTTCAAGTCTGTCAGGAGGAAAAGTCAGTTTCCACGACTTCAAGGACAAAACTGGTGGTAAGTTTTATTTCACAATATTACAGTGATTTTGCACTTAAGCTGATTGCAAGGTTTGCATCCAGTTTGAATCTTTGTTAACCTTTGTTTGCATATTTAACAAAACTCTAAATTATATCAAATTCAACTATATGAAAAGTAGCTGTTTATATATTTTTATTTTTTTAGGAAATTGCTGCACCAGAAGTTGTAAGGAAGATAACTGTAATAGCTTATGATGTCATTGACGGGGAATTTCTCACCTTGACATCAGACGTTGCAGACGTTGAAGACGAGGACTATCCAGAATTTGAAGTGCCCTTGCCCTCCTTGCAAAAGCCTTTGCATGCGAGTTAGAAGTGGAAACAACTCTTTTATCGAAGTTGCCAATGACAACAGAGATTACTGTGAAGGAGAAGGAAAGGGAAATTAAGGATTTGACTGTTCTACCATCATCCGTCTAATCTTAATGATGTAATGGACTTTCTCACGATAACAAAGCAGACATTGACGTATCATTACAGTGATTTTGGCCATGTCCTATTTTGAAATGCAGCGATAACTAAAATTATGTACTTTCTAAGTTTTTCCATATACACAAACATGATAAATTCATTCGCTGTACCCGGTAATTGGAAATATGAAGTTTATGAAGGCCAGTTCCAAGTCCACGTCGTTCAATTGAATATTTTTTATCTGATTCTTTATTGCAAAACTCGGCCTCCTTTTTGATTGAGCATCATGATTTTCTATGTAGTTAACATGGAAACACTACATAATTTTGCTAAAACTGTTGCATAAATCATACACTTAAAAAGCTTTTGCTCGAAAGTTTTAAAATGCAAAAGTTGATAGATATTGTATAGAACTTTGATCAAATTCCAGTCATTGCATTACAAAATAATCCTATTGTCATATGTGCCAGTTGAAAAAAATAGTTCTTGCTTTAATTTCTTACAAAATTCTTTGCATAGTGCAAAACTGGTATCTATCTTTATTCTTGGTGCAATATAAGGCTTTGGAATTCTATTGTTTAAAAATCTTTGATTTGTATGTATATTATGCAAAACAAACAAAAAAGCATTGTTTGTTGCTTATTATTCATTGGTGTTTTTTTCAATGTATTGTTCGATGTTTTCATTTTGCATGAAGGACATTGATGCCTTTCTTTTTGTATGTTAGAGTAGTTAAATTTTAGAAACAAACATATAAACCAAAGCAAATAATCAAGTTTGCAACTTTTTATGTAAATTTTCATTTATTTGTAAACATTTTTCCTTGAAGTATTCCAGTACCCTCGCCTTCATCTTAACATTGAGATCCAGTTTTACATGTTTCTTTTTATCCTACTGACTTAAACATAACATTTGCAGTGTGAAAAGTGGATATTATAGTTATAGTAAAAACAATTGAGTAAACATTTCCATTCATTTTAACAAATGTTTGGCTGAATATGTTCAAATATGTAACGTACATGTCAAATCATATTCCTTTAAAGTATACGTAACATTGCTGACTTCACATGAGTATACTATATTTTGCATTCCATGTTCTTGATGCAGTCTTTTTTTACATTGTTGTTGTACATGTTGTAAGTAATTTTTCTCAGTTTTTGTTTTGCTTAGTTCTTAGCTTTTATTTATTAAGGTCTTCCGTTTTCAACGGAAGACCTTATTGTTATTGCTTTGATTCTTTTCCTCTATTATTATTATTATTCTTTTTTTTTTCTCCCACGTTTTCTCAAAAGTGCTTCAGTCGATTTTGATGAAACTTTCAGATCTTATTCATGACAAAATTTGTAAGAAAATTACACGAGATTTTTTTGGTCGTCACTTCCGGTACCGAGTTATTTAAGATTTTATGTTTTTGCTTGTTCACAATTTTTCTAAAAAAGTATTCAAGATAGGACTGTCAAATTTTCAGAGAAGGTAGAGAGTGAACGGCCGCAGTGCCCTTCGCATATCCGAACGTCTGTCGTCACTTCCGGTCGTCACCGGAAAGAAATGAAAAACCTTAATTTTTCAAATTTTTAAACTTGAATTTTATTTATGTTTTTATTCGATAGACACGCCTAAAACACTTCAGAATATGAAATTTGTTTTAAAATCGATCAAAGCATTCCAGAGATTTTGAGCTCAAAAGTTCTGAAGCGAGAGTCCGCGTAGCTCAGTCGTTAGAGTGTTGGACTTGTGCCCAGGCGACCCGGGTTCGGTCCTCGAGTGCCGATTATTTTTCTTTCCTAATTTTTTTTTCTTTAACGATTTTATCTTTAAAATGGTGTTTTTTATTGTTTTCCGTTTTATTTTTATCATAAATAAAAATAATAACAGCTTTTTAGTACAAATATAGTTCTCGTTTCTGTCAGCAGTTTGCTTAATTCAGACGCTCGTCGCATCGCCGGCATCAAAGACATGCCGCCAAAGTGCCCCTGCAGTACGACCGCATTAGAGTTCACTGAGTCGCTTTGCCGGCATCAAAGAAATGCCGTCATCTCCATGATTGTATGCACACAGCATTTAGCAATGCACCAACGATATTCTACATGGCTTTAAAAGGAGGACATATTAGTATTTATTCACATAATTATATAGATACACGCATGCATGTATACATGCGTTTATTGACATATGTTGCTTATATGAATTTGATTTCCTGAACACTATAAAACACTATGAAATATCTCTCTCTCTCTCTCTCTCTCTCTCTCTCTCTCTCTCTCTCTCTCTCTCTCTCACCCTGACAACCGGGTGACTGCGATACGGTGTGAAAACTGACCACTCTTGTATCTGTGTTTGGGCCTATGTATTAACAGATGTAAACACCGATCGTTGAAATACACTGTTAAAACAAAGAGTATGATTATTCACTTTTGATTTATAAAAATCATTACGGCAGGGTGGATTGGGATTATAATCATTTACAATCAGTCTTATAAAGTTTATATTTATTTACAAAAGTCTACATGTACATGTTCGCCCAAAAGCGGGATTAGTGATTATGCAGCGGGGTCAATAATTCATAAATTTCCTGTTATTAACTGATTGCTTATAACACTGAGTGTTTAGACTTAACACTGGGGTATCATCACACAGTGTTAGTCGGCAAAGATAAACTTGAGACAAAAAGAAAAATAATCGATGCATCAAAGAAGCAGATAAAAAAAATTAACAATTTCTTTACCATATCGATTTTTGATAAACTCATCTCTCTCTCTCTCTCTCTCTCTCTCTCTCTCTCTCTCTCTCTCTCTCTCTCTCTCTCTCTCTCATTATAGCTAGATAAACAATGAATGTGCATATCCGTATAAATTAGCCTAGCGAAAATTTTTATCTTGGTATAATATATCTATCAATTTTTTAAATCGGAATTTGAATTAATTATTCTCCCCTGGAAATAAACCCGGTTTCAAAATCGCCCCCACTTGGTTTCAGACTTTTGACGAGTCATCGGACATTATGCTTTGCCCTGCGTATAATCTCTCTCGAATGGGGATCCGATTACTATTGATGAAATAGAATGACTATTATTGATGAATAAAATGTTTTTCTATTAACTTATAAAGCGAGTTAAAAATGCTGAGGTGGATTGATAAAACGCTTCTTATAACAACAGTTTCAATCCAGTGTTTTCTCAGACGTCCGCGTCAATTTGTTCCCGCACATTTCAAATGTTTTGACTGTAACAGGTGACGTGCGTTAGCTGTATATTTCCAATCTTGTCAGTTAATGTTCTGTGGTCTTTGTTTTGTATCCTTGCTGGTGAGGAAGATGTATTCTTATATGCTTATGACTGCCAGTTTACAAAATTACTTATTAATTATATGAAATTCATGCACTTTTTTAAAAATCAGGTTCAGCATGTAAAATTTAGATTTTTTATCTTCTAGACTAGATATAGGAAAAATGTCTAAAAGAACATATCATTATTTTGTGATCCTAACATTAAAAAAACGATGAAAATTAGTTAATTAGAAAACATTAAATAAATTTAACGACCTGATGCATTCTTTTCCATGTTCCCAATGTTAATGCTATACATATATTAGAAAAGTGAATATTAATGCAAAAATTCATACTAAAGATTTTGAGAAAGATTTTAATTTTCAAATCAATAGTACAGTGGCGTACAGTGGCGTACAGTGCTGGTCAGTTCTCTGTACAGGGCCATACAATGAGGATACAGTGCTTCAGTAGGACTGTATAGTGGAGTACAGTGGTAATCAGTGAAAGGTACAGTTAATGTACAGTAAACGTCAGGCAATGTAAGTCAATTTTTGGGAATATTATTGGATTTTAAATTCAGTAATCTTAATTACTGCCTTCTTCTCTCGCTCTCTGTATCAACATTTCAGTGATGATTGTTATTCTTCAGCTGCAGTGCACTTCGCAAATCCGAACGTCTCCGGTCGGCACCGGAAGTAAGCAGAAACATTTATTTTTCATTATTCCTTGTTTTTAAATATTTTTTTCTGCCATATTACAATGCAAACGCTTTAATCAATGCAGAATATGTATTTTTGTTCAAAAATCGATCCATATTAGAATAGTAAACTTTTGTCCAAGCGGCATGGGTTCAATCCCGGAGTGCCGACTCTTATTTCTTCCTTAATTGTGCTTCGATTCAAAATGTTGTCTCTGAAATAATGGACTTTAATTATTTTTGTTTGAATTTTATCAAAAATCACAGTAACATCGCCTTTTCCTAATATGAAGATATGTCTGTTGAAATCCTTGGAGAGGCTTACTGGAATTTTAGAAAGTGTTTAGAAATAAATAAAAAATGTCCCGATAGCCTTTTTAAGGTGTTTTCAAACGGAAGATCCTTTCAAACAACGCATATACATTTTTCTAACATATGTATTTTATTTAGAAATTGTGTAATATGTGATATTTAGAATTTAATATTCTACGTTTAATATAGAAGTCACCGACCGACCCCCCCCCCCCTTCCATATTTACAAAATCATTTAGTTTTCTGGCCCGATTTTCCTTGATCTTTGATCTTGGGCCTTTAATTTCAACTAAGTACCATTCTAGATAACTGTACTAATTACCAGACCAATTCGTTCATTAATAACAGAGTTATGAAGTTTTTGGCATTTGAGTTACAATTGTCGTGTTTGACATGTATTATAAAAAAAAAATTCCCAAGCCCTACACTCAATCCTAATGAAAATTCGTGAAAATGAACCTCCGACCCCATTCTTATTGTTTGTGAAATATGCAGCGGATTGCACAATTAAGACGAAATTCCTGAGATTAAACGGCGCTTATTGCCTATACGTTGAAATTAAATTTACACAGTACACCCACCGACTCCCCCCCCCCCCTTCCTATTCACAAAATCATTTAGTTTTTCTGGCCTGATTTTACTGGATCTTTCATCTTGAACCTTTATTTTCAACCTAATTCAAGTCTAGATTTATGTACTAATGACCATGCAGACCTATTCGTTCATTTTTAAGAGAGATATGAATTCTTGGGCATTCGAGTTTCGATTGGCGTGCTTGACATGTACTGTAGAAAAAATTCTAACTACCGAGCCCCTTACTCAATCCTAATGAAATTTTGTGTAAATGTACCTCGGACCCCATTCTTATTTGCCAAATATGCAGCGGATTGAACAATTAAGAAGAAATTCCTGAGATCAAACGGCGAGTATAGCCTGTACGGGGACTTAAAATTTTCACAGTACAAGGGATGTAAGCAGCCGCGTTATATTTCTGTTGCATGTATATTTCTTGTTTTCCGTTTAATCTGTATCTACGAAAGCGTGTGAACTACTAATGAATGTTAGAACGGGAAATTACTGTCATCAAATTTTTATCGAATAAATTTACGTGTTACTGATTTCGTTATTTCTACATTTCAAACGATTTTATCAATCCTGCTGAAATAAAACAGTCAAACATAATAGTAAACGACACGAAAAAATATTCTCAACACTGAAACACATGGGTAAAATGCATCAGTCATTGTTTTAGGACTTCCCCTAATTGTTGTTACTGAATCCGAAATCCACACCTCAAAATTCTATTTTCGATTTATTTAAGACGAAAATCAAGTTCGGGTCTTTTCACCCCCCTCCAGACACAAACACGCATCAATATTTCAAATGACCTCGCACTGTTACCAAACCTGAATAGTCAGACATCTTACACGTTGTTTTTTATCTCATACAAAAACTCAGCTCCTCTCCCGGGCGGAAACGCCCCAAATTTAAAGACAAATTCGGAAATAATTTCGTGTCAACCATGTTTTGAGACACCTGCAAAGGCTGTGTGTTCTAATCTCGCTGGAGCCAAGATTTCTTCTTTCTCTCTATTTCTTCTCTCCTTTTTATTTAATTTTCTAGCTAAAATATTCAACATAAAAGGGTTGCTGGATTGTAGTACAAGTTGAAAAACACTCTTTAATTAAGATTTAGACGAAAACAGTCATTTATTATTAGGGTCTTCCGTCTTCAGCGGACGACCCTTCTATTCTTATTGTTATTAGGGTCTTCCGTTTACAAAGGAAGACCCTCTTTTTTTCTAAGGTTTCTTTTTATTACAGGTTATTAGACCTGTTCTAAGGTCAAAAGACCTCTTATTTGATATGAAATAAAATGTGGCTGGTCCTTAAAACTAGGGATCCAATGGGGTGTATAATCCTTCATCCATCGCTCTTTTAGATCACATGTGCATTTCCTGATTTAAGTTTTGTTGATGAAGATAAAAGACAAGCTCATTTCCTCTTCTAAAAATCGGACGGAAGACCTCCTCGTTGCTCGCAACGAGATCGTGTCTAGTTTTTACTTATTTTTTTAATTGTAGTTTTTTTACTATACAGTATTATAACAATATTGATCCACCTTGCTTTCAAACTCCATTAAACTGTGCCAAATTGAACATTTCTGTCATGCCATGCAATGCTTTTTGTTGATATATGTTGTGATTAAGTAGTGTTAACCTTCATCTCTAACTTGGTGCTCAACAATAGAAAATGACTGACTATGAAAGTTACGACTGTCTCTTCTATTTGAAAATTGTGAATTTATCCATCTTTTTTAGTTTTCGTTTTTTTTTTCATTAAGTTTTTGGTGATAATAAATATGCATTCCAATTTATACAAACACCTTGTGTTCAAAATGGCTGCTCTTTTGTCATCCATTTCCAATGTCTTGCTTTACAATTTTTCATGAGAATTTTGTATGTAGTTGTATTTTAGTGCATGTTTTAGCTCAGGAAGTTTGATAATATTTTAACAGGTACCACATGATATCTCAAAATATTCTGTATTTACTATCAAAACCGGTTCATTGTTGAACAGTTCATACAATATAAAGGATTATGACTGCTGATATTTATTTTACCTTGATCTTGAAAAAACATGTCTACTTGTTATTGTATAGAGTTTATTGAAATCTATGCTTTCATATATATATATATATATATATATATACTATGTGTTCAAAATGGCTGATCTTTTGTCACCATTTCCACTAGTCATGCTGTACAATTTTTCATGAGAATTTTGTATGTAGTTGTATTTTAGTGCAATTGCTTTACCTCAGGAAGTTTAATAATATTTTAACAGCTACCACATAAGATCTCAAAATATTCTGTATTTACTATCAAAACCGGTTCATTGTTGAACAGTTCATTCAATATAAAGGATTATGACTGCTGATATTTATTTTACCTTGATCTTGAGAACATTTGTTATTGTAAAGAGTTTATTGAAAAATTTAAATTTTCAGTATGTAGTTAACCTGCATATTTGGAATAATGTGCTCTGTTATATACTTGTATTAAAGAACTTTTTACACTTAACAATTCTTTTTGTCAATTACTATATGGCAAATTTGTCAGAAAATCAATTTTAAGACAATCAGGTTTCCCAAATATCTATATCATATTTCATTTCCCAATTTCATATTATTTATGTAAAGGAAATCTACCGTTAAGTTTTGAAAGGTGACATCTCAAAAATGAACCACCAAATTTTGCTGTTTTATTTGGTATTAAATCAATACATTGATTACGGTACAAGGAATTGTAAAAGAAACAAAATTCCATTGGTATTGCATCGGTACATTGATTACAAAAACTTGTAAAAAAAAAATTGATTTCAATCCCAATATTCTTGTACGAAATACAAGTTTTTGTATCTCAATTTATGAGACATGGTACTTCTTCAAACGTTCAAATGGCATGAATGCACAATGACAATGTTCCCCAACTGATCAAAAGAGAAATATTAACGACTTATCCCCCCAATACAATGTTCTACCTCTCATATGGTATAAAAATACTTTCTAAATACAGAATGCTAAAAATACAAGATTGCATATTCACATGTATTCAGTGCTTAAAATCTGAACCAAAAACTTTTATACTTTAATGCATTATATAATAATATGTGTTCAGCTCTTCACATATTAATATATACCAGTTGTTTACAAAAGCAAACAACAGATATTGTTTAATACTGTCCAACTGTTTCTACTTGCAACGACGCCATTGTGGCCCTTCAGGCCTTTGATTCTTCTTTTCTTTTTATTTTAAAATTGCAACAGTTAAATATATTTTCCATTTTTAGATGGGGTCACGTGACCTTGTCTATTGGTTTACTGTCAGCCGAAGTCTCAAACCGGAAGGCACGTGTAGAACACATGAATTGAGTCTATGCGTAAGAAAATAGTGCAGAAAGTTTTCATGCATTTCAGTAAATATGTATTATAGAAACACGCATTAAATCTTTTTAAGTCCTCTGTGTATAAACAAAATTCTATTTAGAAAATAAACAAATAGTTTTATTAATCAAAATATTCTTGCTCGGGTTTAAATGTGGAATGAGTTACGTAACTGAATGCACAGCGCCGTTGACGATTCAGTTGGTGTACGAGCTCATTAATCAATAGAAGAGGTTGATGGTGGAATCGAAATTAAAGTTCCCAAACGCAATGTGCCATTTTTGAAAAGTTGTGAATTTTATTTTGACAATCTTTCACCTTAGTACTACCAAACTTCATGCGCAAGCTGAAGTTAAAATCGGGACGGGTTATACACAGATGTTTTACAAATTAAATAGGTGTTTCATTGGCTTCCAGTCTACTTGCGGTATGGCTGCTGTTCGTCTCTAAAGGAATTTGTACAAAGAAAATACAAACAAGTCTGAATTTGCCTTCTCGTTTGTTGCTCTTTAGTTGATTAAACTGAATTTAGATTTTAAACAATGCCTTGTAAGCAAAATCTATAATAGTTTATACATTTTGGAAGACTTGTACATCATATTATATATACAATCTTATCGATTGAAGAACCAAGTTAAATGTTAATGTTCATGTGTTCCGGCTAAGTTGGAATCAGGCTTGGGGTGAATTACATTGTAAAATAATGCATTATATTACCATTACTTCATGAATTAGGGCATTAAATTACCATTACCATTACTTGATTTTCTTGAAGTAATGCATTACATTACCATTACATGAGTAAAGTAATGCAGTACCACTACTTTGTAAAAAGTCAATAAGTTTTAAAAAAGTAATTTAAAAACTAATTAAGAGTTTTTGTAAATATTTCATAAATAAAACATGCTTAAAATATTAACAGGTTCATGTTCACTATCAGGTTCAAATTTAATGATTTATACAAGATTGCTGTTGCACTTGTAGTTCTCAAAGTAAGGTTAGTCCCGTAACATTTACACGCTAATGGCGGAGTTGACAATCTCTGTTATATATGTCTCTGATTTTCGGAGTATGATTTTTGGGTCACCTGAGTGACTATTGCAATTGGTCTTCGTCCGTCGTCGTGCGTCATGTGTTAACAATTTTACATTTTTAACTTCTTTTTGAAAACTACAAGGCCAATCGTTACCATTTTTAGGTCACCTGAGTCACTCAGGTGACCTATTGCAATTGGTCTTCGTCCGTCGTCGTGCGTTGTGCGTCGTGCGTCGTGCGTTAACAATTTTACATTTTTAACTTCTTCTTGAAAACTACTAGGCCAATCGTTACCATTTTTGGTGTGAAGCATCTCTATGGTAAGAAGAATCTTAATTGTGAAATTTATGGCTCTACCACCCCTGGGGTGCCACGGGTGGGGCCAAATATGCAAAAAAATCCAAATTTTCAAAAATCTTCTTCTCTACTTCCACACATGTGAGGAAAAAACTGAATGCATGGTTATGATGTCCATGAGGCCCTCTACCAAAATTGTGAAATTTATGGCCCCTGGGTCAGGGGTTCAGGCTCTAGGGTGGGGCCAATATGGCCATATAGTAAAAATGTATTACATCTTAGAAAATCTTCTTCTCTACTACCATATATATTTGTTAAAAACTAAATGCATGATAATGATGTCCATGAAGCCCTCTTCCTAAATTGTGAAATTCTTGCCCCCTGGGTCAGGGGTTCAGGCTCTAGGGTGGGGCCAATATGGCCAAATAGTAAATGCATGATTATGATGTCCATGAGACTCTCTACTAAAATTGTGAAATTCATGACCCCTTTGTTAGGTGTTCATGCTCTAGGGTGGGGCCAATATGGCCATATAGTAAAAATGATTTAAATCTTCAAAAATCTTCTTCTCTACTCCCACACATGTGGGCAAAAAACTGAATACATGGTTATGATATCCACAATCTCCTTTACCTAAATTGTGAAATTCATGGCCCCTGGGTCAGGGGTTCAGGACATGAGGGGGGGGGGGGCAATATGGCAATAAAGTGTTAATGCATATAATGTTTAAAAATCTTCTTCTCTATTCTCACACATCTGTATAAAGAAAACCGACTAATAATTATGTTTACCAGGAAGTCCTCTACTGAAATTTTAATTTTCATGTCCCCTGGGGTATGGGTTTTGACTCTAGGGCAGGGCCAAAATGGATATATAGATGTTAATGCATATAACGTTAAAAAATTATCTTCTTTACTCCCACACACCTGAAAGGAAAACTGAATTCATTATTTTGTAGACCAGATCTTTTAGTTTTTCACCAAAATTATAGGTTTCACAGTTCTTTTTGAATTAAATGTGGTTGTCATTACAAATTTATAATTTTTCTACTCCAGTATGAAACCTAATTAATTATAGATGCATATATGAGACTCCATGACAAGTTTGTGTATTGGATATATGCTACTCAGGTGACCATTAAGGCCAATTGGCCTCTTGTTGGTGTGAAGCATCTCTATGGTAAGAAGAATCTAAATTGTGAAATTTATGGCTCTACCACCCCTGGGGTGCCACGGGCGGGGCCAAATATGCAAAAAAGCCAAATTTTCAAAAATCTTCTTCTCTACTTCCACACATGTGAGGAAAAAACTGAATGCATGGTTATGATGTCCATGAGGCCCTCTACCTAAATTGTGAAATTCATGACCCCTGGGTCAGGGGTTCAGGCTCTAGGGTAGGGCCAATATGGCCAAATAGTAAAAATGTATTAAATCTTAGAAAATCTTCTTCTCTACTATCATATATATTTGTTAAAAACTAAATGCATGATAATGATGTCCATGAAACCCTCAACCTAAATTGTGAAATTCATGACCCCTGGGTCAGGGGTTCAGGCTCTAGGGTGGGGCCAATATGGCCATATAGTAAAAATGTATTAAATCTTAGAAAATCTTCTTCTCTACTCCCATATATATTTGTTAAATACTAAATGCATGATTATGATGTCCAAGAAGCCCTCTACCTAAATTGTGAAATTCATGACCCCTGGGTCAGGGGTTCATGCTCTAGGGTGGGGCCGATATGGCCATATAGTAAAAATGTATTAAATCTTAGAAAATCTTCTTCTCTACTCCCATATATATTTGTTAAAAACTAAATGCATGATTATGATGTCCATGAAGCCCTCTACCTAAATTGTGAAATTCTGACCCCTTTGTTAGGTGTTCATGCTCTAGGGTGGGGCCAATATGGCCATATAGTAAAAATGATTTAAATCTTTAAAAATCTTCTTCTCTACTCCCACACAAGTGGGCAAAAAACTAAATACATGGTTATGATGTCCACTAACTCCCCTACTAAAATTGTGAAATTCATGGCCCCTGGGTCAGGGGTTCAGGACATGAGGGGGGGGGGGGGGGGGCAATATGGCAATAAAGTGTTAATGCATATAATGTTTAAAAATCTTCTTCTCTATTCCCACACATCTGTATAAAAAAAACGACTATTAATAATTATGTTTACCACGAAGTCCTCTACTGAAATTTTAATTTTCATGTCCCCTGGGGTATGGGTGTATGGGTTTTGACTCTAGGGCAGGGCCAAACTGGATGTATAGATGTTAATGCATATAACGTTAAAAAATTATCTTCTTTACTCCCACACACCTGAAAGGAAAACTGAATTCATTATTTTGTAGACCAGATCTTTTAGTTTTTCACCAAAATTATAGGTTTCACAGTTTTTTTGAATTAAATGTGGTTGTCATTACAAATTCATAATTTTTCTACTCCAGTATGAAACCTAATTAATAAGATGCATATATGAGACTCCATGACAAGTTTGTGTATTGGATATATGCTACTCAGGTGACCGTTAAGGCCAATTGGCCTCTTGTTAATGAAAGGAACGGTTGTATCGTAATTCTTGTAGGTGATGCACGAGTTTACACAAAAAAGCAGTAAGTGGTGAACGGATTTATTTTCACCTAATAATTTTGCATGAATCGCAAATGAAGAAAATTGTGTCAGATAAGTCGGTCTTAAAAATCAAAATGGCGACCGTGACAAATCTTCTTATTGTCAAAGTTCTTGGAATCTTATTGTAAAAAAAATATTTCTTACGTCAGGTGCCTGTGTTTGTTGTTCACTTGTTTGTTAATTCAGCAGTTTTAGAGTTTTCGGGGTTTTCATAAAACTATTATTACGGATACCGCGCGACTTGTGGATTTTCCCTAAATGGATCACAAAATTGAATAAATCTAATGATTAAACTTATCTACTTTGATATAGTTGTTTGATTTTCCCGGTTAGTAGTAATTTAAAAAAATTTTCCTTGGGGTCTTATTAGTCTTATTATGCATCCATCAGTCCGTCTGTCTGTCCGTCCGTCCATCTGTCTGTCCCACTTCAGTTTTCCACACTTTTTTTCTTAATGCGTTTGGGGAATAATATGAAAGAACTATGTGCGGTTTGGTTAAATATCTGCCCCCGATTTTAACCAATTTTTAAATAGTATCGTATAAAAATAAAATCTTCACAAATCATTGTATAGAGGATGCCTATAACTTTAATCTTGATTTTAGTCATCATTGCTCATTTGCTGTTTACCTATGACGTCACATAAATGACCTAATTCCCGCAAATTTGCAAAAAAATGAAAATATTCTCATTTTTGCTCTATATTTTCCTATCGGAAGTATAGAGCGCAGGTCTGCTCAAGTGCGATTTTAACATATATTTTTCGTCAGATAGATATACACATTATACTAAAAAATTGTACTTGAGCAAGCCTGCGCTCAATGTTTCCGAATCGAAAAACCATCGGAAAACACCCTATTTTTGCTACAAAACATCAATTTATCAAAATAATGCAATCTTCATGACGTCATTTCTACATTATGACGTCACTGTGGTGATAACCTTTTACACCTTTATTTCCAATATGGTTTTAAATATCTTTCACCTAATTTTTAAAGCTCTTTCTAAAACTTTGATTTTGGGGGCAAAAAATGCATAAAACCGCACATAGTCCTTTGCTGAACAGCTTCAAAATGTCATACTACAGATCAAGTTTACACTTTTTTAGCGTCTGGTTGACATATTTTCGAGATAATTAATTTTTTATATTCCAATTTTTTAATGTTCGGGTTCGATATTCTGCATAACAGTGCATTGTTTTCACAATTTCCACAAACCGGTAAGGGACGTGTATTGCTTATGCAATACTCCCAGAATGCTTGTTTTACATAATATACCGTTGTGTCAATTTTCTACAATTATGAAGGCCAGGATTGAGTAAAATTTAGACAAAGTATCAGACTATTAATAGCAAAAAAGCAAAATTAACATAGATTGTAACAACTATTTCAAACTCATAAAGAGCTAGAGCCACGAAGCATAGAAAATTGCCCTATCACTAAAAATTACCATATTTTGGTGAAATATATATAGGGTAGAATCTTAGCTTTTTATAACTGTTTTTCTTTTTTCGATATCTATCATACTTTTTTATAAACGGAGTTTACAATATGGCATTGTTTTGATGAAAAATGTAGAACAGACGTCATTTTTGTTAAGTAACGTCATGAAATGATAAAACTACGTAAGACTTGAATCTAATAAAATGAACCAAAAACATATATAATTATCATGGTGACATTATAATTAATTCATGAAAATAAATTTATTGATGAAAATACAATGAAAAGCTTATTTACAATAAAGTTTAAAAATATTACAGGGACCAGTGCTGAAGGTCAATATAACGGCGGTACATTTAAATATGTCGGTGTATTTAAAGTTCTTTTTTCTGCAATTTGAAACTGCATGAAGAAATACTGATGATGCGCAGTGTATAACTGAGGATTAATCATTGAATTCCACCAGTGTAATCACAAATTATTAAAAATAGATATATAAATATGACAGAGATACGGTAATTGAATTTAATAGAGATACATGTAATCTCGAATTTTGATGCATTACTGTAACAGTCGGTGTACATTCTTCTACATGATTATTTTACTTGTTTCAAGGCTTCGATATTTTCACCCAATCCTGGCGCTTTAAAGCAGTTAGATGCCAGGGTTCAGTCCTTTGCAATGTTGTATTTTCCCATTTTCCCGTGGGCTCACCGTGCGTTCATGTGGTCCCACCGTGCGTTCACTTGCGCACAATACCTCCTGGGGCACTTCGAATGAATCGTTCATCTTGCGTTCACATAGAGACAGCTAGTACATATGTCGTTCACTGTTCACTTTGCGCTTGCGCTCTCTTTCGCTCACAATTCACTGTTCATAAGCGCTATCCAAATTCGGCTCAGCGTGCACTCACCGTTCGTTTAGAGTACACTCACTGTGCGCTCACCGTTCACGAACTGTTCAAGTGAAAAACAAAACCTTTTAGTGACTATGTATGTAATGGATATACTAGTATGCCAAAAGCAGTTCTGTATAAAATAATATAAAACAGTTTCGAGGCCCGTTATAGGGCCGAGAACTGTGATATATTTTCATACAGAAGTGTTAAAGGCATATATAGTACATAACCGTTTTGATTTTGCATGGTTTTCTTAGGTCATTTTTTTCTGGAAATTTTTTGTTAAGACGTACGTAGAACAAAAAAGATTTATGTTTAAAAGATCTTTCATTTGACATCAAGAAAAAGGGGCTGGCTCCTCAAATTAGGGACCTAGAGTTTTGAAAGTAATCGCTCTATAACTCAAAAAAAAAGATTTCAATATGGCTGTCGCTGCAAAAGTTGTTCATTAAGATCTCAATAATGTCGTAACAATAATATTTTGTTCGGGTATTGCATAATATGAAAGTAAAAAGCTAGACTTGTTACCATGTATTTGTGTTTTATTTGACAAATAAACAGGGCATTTGTGCGTATAACCAACATTAAGGGTACCAGTTTACATACGGAAAGTGTTTAAACATTTTAGTTATTTTCTAGTGAAACACATTATGGTTAAAAAAACCCTGCTTCTATGCAATGCATTTGAGTCGCATTTAAAATCTAGCTGGATTCCGAGCTGTGTATGTGAACAATTACGTATCTGATTCCTTGCCCGCGGCCAAGGAAATAGGTCGCAGCTAGCTGGACTAGTGAGCGGTCTGCCATTTTCTAATACACAAGATTTGTGTCTTGCTGTAATGCACACATGGGTTTATTTATGTAGCTGCAAACTCAAATATTCTGATTTTAACAATTTTAATAGTAAATAAAAAAAGATTATACCTTTACCTACTACCATAGACAGTGTACCAGCTTACATTTGGAAAGTGTCTAAACAGTTTAGTTCTTTTTCAAGGGAAACACGTTATGGGTAAAAGAACTGCTTCTATGCAATGCATTTGAGTCGCATCTAAAATCTAGCTGGATTCCGAGTTGCATGTATGTAAATTTACGTATCCAATCCATTGCCCGCGGCCAAGGAAACAGGTCGCGACAGGACTAGCGAGCGGTCTACCGTTATCCTATACACAAACTTTGCGTCTTGCTGTAATGCACGCATGGTTGTATTTATGTAGCTGCAAACACAAAGATTTCCGATTTTAACTATATTAAGGTAGTCCTATACTCGGCACTAAATGGGCTCAATCATTAAATGCTTAGCTTTATATGATAAATATACATTCTAGCAATACATATACAAAAGAAAATATGTATGTTTACATGCTAGTTTGTTTGTTATCACCTCTCAGACGGGTTTACCCCCTTGTGAAAATTATTGACAATTATGAAATTTGACAGATGTCCGTTTTTCCTAAAAATAATTACCAAATTTGGGAAAATTAGAACTGAACATACAAAATAGAGTATAAATATTTATTTAAGCCATATCTCATCAATAATTTTGTGCAAATTTTTGTAAGTAAGTACGCTTTATGGACCTGATGTATCAAAATAGAATACAAAAAATGCAATGCTAGTATCGCGTTTGGTAATTTTTTTACTATTTTATGGACTCAAACTTAAATTCATGGTGTTTATTCTATAGATTGACATCTTAGAAAAAAGATTTGGTAAAATAAATTATATGTTGACGGATTACTTTTCACGCTATAAGCTCTAAACCAAGTAGACCCTGACAAAAAAATTCGTAAAAATCATGTTTTGCTACAGTTTTCTGCTTAGATCTGTCAACAATGTTAGATATCATTTAAACATTAATAAATTGACGATTGATTAAATTCGAAATAGCTTCTGTCTCTAAATTTAAACCGGTTTTAGTAAAAGAAAAAGAAAAATTTGGGGGGGGGGGGTCAAAACAAAGAAGATATAAGCATACCTGAGATCCTGGTTAATCAGAAACTTCGTTTTTCATTTTACTTTAACAGAATCGAGTTTCTCAACAGTAATCATTTCTATATCTCAAATAATACATATATTACCGTTCTAATTGCTTATTATTGCCATTGTTTACAAGAGCGATGTAGTGCAAAATCAATACCGGGTATCAAAAACGCTTTGTAAAAGTCGAACCAATATTGTAAAATCCGTATTATGACGTAGTGCGATACTCGGACTACTTTAAAAGAGTAAATGAAAAAAGATTACGAAGTAATGCTGTTTTGGCCTCGTATTTAAAAAAAAAACATAGATAGTATGACTTTCAATGAAAAAAAGGCGTTCAATGTGATCTTGTCTATGTCATAAAATAGTGTTTTTTTGGAAAATAAAATTCAGAAAAAATTTTAAACCCAGCACGTTGAGTGTACAATTACATAACACGGGCCGGGAGATGTCACGCAAGTGGACAACCGATTTGCTGTAGTCTAGGACACATGCTTCTTGTGTTTACATATATGTGTTATCACACATTGATTCGTTCTTAAATTATTTCAATTTTCAATTATATTTGATCCATTTTCAACAGGCCCTTGGACGTAGAAAAATTGCAGTTATTTGCAGTTTCTGCTCATTATCTTCGCAGAGGATAAACATATTGAAATGAAATTTGGTGTACAGGTTTATCATAATAATATCTAGGTCAAGTTTGATATTGGGTACGATCAAGCAATTTTGACAGAGTTATTGCTCTTGGACGTAGAAAAATTCAAGTTATTAGCAGTTTCCGCTCATTTCTTCGCAGAGGATGAATATATTGAAATGAAATTTGGTATACAGGTTTATCATAATAATATCTTGGTCAAGTTTGATATTGGGTACAATCCAGCAATTCTCGACAGTTATGGCTCTTGGACGTAGAAAAATTCAAGTTATTAGCAGTTTCCGCTCATTTTCTTCGCAGAAGATGAACATATTGAAATGAAATTTGGTATACAGGTTTATCATGATAATATCTAGGTCAAGATCGATAATTGTTAAGTTTGGCAATTTTCAACAGAGTTATGGCCCTTGGACGTAGAAAAGTACTAGTTATTTGCAGTTTCTGCTCATTTTCTTAGCAGCTAGAGGATGATAATATTGAAATGAATTTGGTATACAGCTTTATCATGAAAATATCTAGGTCAAGTATGATATTGAGTACAATTGAGCTAATTCTTGACAGAGTTATGGCTCTTGGACGTAGAAAAATTCCAGTTTTTTTCTGTTTCCAATCATTTTCTTCACAGAAGATGAACATATTGAAATGAAATTTTGTATACAGGTTTATCATAATAATATCTAGGTCAAGTTTGATATTGGATACGATCGAGTAATTCTCGACAGAGTTATGGCCCTTGGACGTAGAAAAGTACTAGTTATTTGCAGTTTCTGCTCATTTTCTTAGCAGAGGATGATAATATTGAAATGAAATTTGGTATACAGGTTTATCATAATAATATCTTGGTCAAGTTTGATATTGGGTACAATCCAGCAATTCTCGACAGTTATGGCTCTTGGACGTAGAAAAATTCAAGTTATTAGCAGTTTCCGCTCATTTTCTTCGCAGAAGATGAACATATTGAAATGAAATTTGGTATACAGGTTTATCATGATAATATCTAGGTCAAGATCGATAATTGTTAAGTTTGGCAATTTTCAACAGAGTTATGGCCCTTGGACGTAGAAAAGTACTAGTTATTTGCAGTTTCTGCTCATTTTCTTAGCAGAGGATGATAATATTGAAATGAATTTGGTATACAGCTTTATCATGAAAATATCTAGGTCAAGTTTGATATTGAGTACAATTGAGCTAATTCTTGACAGAGTTATGGCTCTTGGACGTAGAAAAATTCCAGTTTCTTTCTGTTTCCAATCATTTTCTTCACAGAAGATGAACATATTGAAATGAAATTTTGTATACAGGTTTATCATAATAATATCTAGGTCAAGTTTGATATTGGATACGATCGAGCAATTCTCGACAGAGTTATGGCCCTTGGACGTAGAAAAGTACTAGTTATTTGCAGTTTCTGCTCATTTTCTTAGCAGAGGATGATAATATTGAAATGAAATTTGGTATACAGGTTTATCATGAAAATATCTAGGTTAAGTATGATATTGAGTATGATTGAGCTAATTCTTGACAGAGTTATGGCTCTTGGATGTAGAAAAATTCCAGTTTTTTTCTGTTTCCACTCATTTTCTTCACAGAGGATGAACATATTGAAATGAAATTTGGTATACAGGTTTATCATGATAATATCTAGGTCACGTTCGATAATTGTTAAGTTTGAGCAATTTTCAACAGAGTTATGACCCTTGGACGTAGAAAAGTACTAGTTATTTGCAGTTTCTGCTCATTTTCTTAGCAGAGGATGATAATATTGAAATGAAATTTGGTATACAGGTTTATCATGAAAATATCTAGGTCAAATATGATATTGAGTACGATTGAGCTAATTCTTGACAGAGTTATGGCTCTTGGACGTAGAAAAATTCCAGTTTTTTTCTGTTTCCACTCATTTTCTTCACAGAAGATGAACATATTGAAATGAAATTTGGTATACAGGTTTATCATGATAATATCTAGGTCAAGTTTGATAATTGTTAAGTTTGAGCAATTTTCAACAGAGTTATGACCCTTGGACGTAGAAAAGTACTAGTTATTTGCAGTTTCCACTCATTTTCTCCGCAGTGGATGATAATATTGAAATGAAATTTGGTATACAGGTTTATCATGAAAATACAGGTTTCAAGAAAGAGAGCGGCTCTTATAAGGGGATAAGGGATCGGCCCAAAAAACTTTCTCTCACATATATCTCAGGAACGGTAATGAATTTCTAAACACTTGTTGAACAAAATGTGTTTAAAATTAAACGACCTTTCATTTGATATATTAAGAAAAAGGGACTGACTCCTCCAATTGAGGATCAAGATGGCCTAAAGTCTTTTATGTTTTATGATAGGTTATAAAAAGCAGAATATTAGGTATAATACGTTTATATATCCTAACAATTTCTCATGCGTTACCTTACTAGGGAATTTTTGGGCCAGAGGTAAAAAGGTTTAATATTTTCTATCTTAATTGGAAGAAATGCAAGTATTTAAAAAAGCAGCGTAAGAGAACTTATATAAAGCATTACAGGAAAGCATAAGTATTCAAATCCTTTTCCAGATCATATTTTGTTGTCGAAAATTAAAGTCGATGACGTCATATCACCTTCTAAAAATCGGACGGAAGACCTCCTCATTGCTGGCAACGAGATCGTGTCTAGTTATATTTTGCTGATTCTTTAAAATTGTTTAAACTTTGGCCCCTGGACAATTATTGGGCCTCTATAGGGGTTCAAAGTTTGATGTAGGTTTATATCCTGTATATAAACAATTCAATTGTTGTTAAGGGTCTTTTTGAGAACTGCAATGCTGAATGTGATATGACTACAAAATCATCTTGTTAGAAAAGGGACTTGATTATAAATAAAAGAATATCAGGGGGAAACAGATTTTTTTGTACAATACCTGCAACGTTTTTTTTTTACAAGATAAACGATAGGATAGGATTCACACACGATAGGATAGGATTAACACACGATAGAACAGTATACACACATGATACGATAGGATTGATACACGATAGGAAAGGATAAACGATGTTCATGATAAACGTATAACTGGGTTAAACTATCTTCACGATTAACCTGATAATGGCAGAATTTGAGAAAGAACTTGTACAAATCAAGATATACATGACATTTCTTGTTATCAACAAATGCCCAGTTGTTGTAATAGCTGCATCATTTATATAATGTATAAAAATGACCAGATAAATTTTTATAACAAATATTATGAGCTGAAATGATCAGTTATTTGTGTAATATTGTTAACATTGTTTTCAATACCGAACAACCCATCCGATTGCTGTGAACATTTCAGCCCAAAAGCAAATAACATGGAAAATAGCGGACTCATTGAAAATACAACTCTTGCTCCAAATAAATACCGGGTATCAAATCTATCATAAATACATTTATTTCTGTAAAAAGAATGATGCATTAGAAATAAATTACATTGCACACACGTTAAAGATATTAACACAAATACACATTTCGCATACAATTTGTTGACGTTTTCATTACCACACACCCAAGCCGATCGCTGGGAACATTTTAGCCCGAGATCAAATATCACACGGAAAATATAGCGGGTTCAATTAAAATAATACTTTTGTTTTAAGTAAATATTAATTATGTAATATTCACTTTTGTTCCTATAAGCAATGATGCATGCAAAACGAATTATGTTACATACAAGTTAATGTTTACACAGGTATACAGTCCGCATATAATTTAATATATTTGATTCGATATACAGGTGAATATGTTACCTTGTTCCTAAGAACTTCAATAGTTTACAATAATTTTTCACTTCCACTGCTTACAGATATGATTTACATGTACTATTAGTTAATTGGATCTAATAAATTGAGAATTTAGTATCAGGATAGAATGCTGGATAGGAATTTACATTTTTTGTTCGATAAATGTCCATATACTGCGCACTGATTGACTCGTAGCTTTGAAATAACTGTACTTGCTGATAAAAAGGCATAAAACGATTAACATGATAGGATAAATGGAAAAAATGTTAAAATTAAACTTGCGTTAATCATGATATGATTAACGCACGATAGAACAGTATACA
This sequence comes from Magallana angulata, assembly GCF_025612915.1. Taxonomy (NCBI): domain Eukaryota; kingdom Metazoa; phylum Mollusca; class Bivalvia; order Ostreida; family Ostreidae; genus Magallana; species Magallana angulata. Next base: position 50,532,108 of record NC_069112.1, read on the forward strand.
CGCACGATACAATAGGATTAATACACGATAGGATAGGATTGTAAAGAATAACATTGTGGGTATTGTATAGGATCTACATGTAATTTTTATTATACCACACCGTCCAAATATTTTGTATTATGACTCCATGAAGCTGATTTTATTATGGTTATTGTTGCTCAGGTGAGCGATGTGGCCCAAGGGCTTTTGTTTACCAGTTATTTGACCCCCAGGACTACTAGAGAATTTTTGAAACCTTTTTACAAAATAACATGACACCCCAAATCAAACTCCAAGAGTTCAGTTTGCTGGTTTATAAGACGTATTGTTTTCCCTCGGACTGAAATGTCACACTCTCATTGGATTAAACATGGCACGTGATTGCCTCATATATCTCTATGTAGGTTCTTTGAGGATTAATATTAGGCAATATGGCCATCATTGGCAGCCGCCTCACCTACTCATCTCGATATATCATATTATTTAACACAGAAATCGTGTTCAGTAAGTCCTTAAAATATTTAGAGTAGTTGCCCTTTGGAATTATTTTTAAATTAGAGTAGTTGCCCTTTGAATATTGACGTCACATTGTTATGTCTGGAGCAGAGCAAAATGGCAGCGTCGAAATTTGCTCAAATCTCTGCAGAGGTTTAAAATTGAATAGCAACAAAACATTGTAAGTAATATGGGTGAAGCGAAGATTTTTTAAGTGTATTTGAAAGGTGGTATTGATCATTTTTAAGAGTTTAAATGAGTTTAACTGGACGAGATGTAAGGCATCTTGTACATTGCTTTGCGTAGATCACCGCTATTTGTGAATGAATATGTCGCTTGATAGTCCTTGGGAAAACAAAACACTTATTAGGTTAGTTACTGACTCGCTACGAAAATATATTGGGTTGATCAATCTCATAGACGGCTCGGCTTCGCCTCGCCATCTATGAGATTGATCAACCCAATATATTTCCGTAGTGAGTCAGTAACTAACCTAATAAGTAATAATAGCAGTTTGAGAAAGAAAAACATGACAGACTGTAGACAGACTGATGGACGGTCAGGACAACAACAATATATTACCCAAATTACTTTAGAAAGTGCGAATATAAAAGTCCATCACAACACCCTCCCCCACCGCAATCCGCAATTCTGAGAAAACCAATTTATAAATGAAAGAAATTGTGATTTTAACTTGAATGTTATTTATTTTAAGTTTTTAAAAATGTACATGTATTTCTATTCATATATGAGGTTAAAAGACATTTTATAAATTTTGAGGCCAAATATCACTTTGGGTTTTTATAGTGCGATCATTTCAAGCAAGTAAAAGTGAAAGTAGAGAAGCAGAAAGTTTACAGTGAGGGAAAATACTTCATTCAAGCAGTGTCCTGCTATCTAATATTAGTTTGCATTGTAAGGGAGTTGTATTGCATGATGCCCGTTAGATTCCAATTCTATATTTATGATTCAGGCTTGGGGCGAATTACATTGTAAAGTAATGCATTACATTATCATTACTTCATGAATTTGGGCATTAAATTACCATTACCATTACTTGATTTTCTTAAAGTACCATTACATGAGTAAAGTAATTACCGTATTTTTCGGCTATTCTTAGACTCAAAGTTAAAAAAATTTAACAGTAAAATATAAAATCCACTGTTTTTATCCGTTGTACTGTTGTAGCAATTTATTATGAGGGTTGTTTTTTTTTCATCCGTTTGAACTATTGTGTGATAGTTGTCCCGTTGATAATTTTTGTAATGACATCGTGAGTAATAAAATGTACAGTACTGTACAAGGTATTTCTTTACAATCCCAATCAAAAGAATTTTTTTCCCACGTTCATGTATGAACCCTGGAAACTATATTATTGCGTTATATAGTAAAAAAGAAAACGAAACCGAGTAGAATGTAATATGACGGAATTTTGGTGAATTCTTCATGTCTGCGTTCGTAGGAATCACTGGTCTTGGGTGTAGAATAAATCAAATGCTATTGTGTTTTTACAATTTTCTGTTGGATGAAATAACGGTATTCTGGTGTCGTGTGTATATACAAAGAAGTGAAACCCGTGACTAAAACACAGCCTGAAGGCACGTAGCCTAGTGAACACCGTTACACTTCATTGCATTAACTGTGTTTTTAACATTACAACTTCTCTGCATAACGACAAGTCACTATTTAATTAATTAATGGAAAGAACACAAATGTTTGGTATTTCGTTTTCTCATTCATAGCCATTACGGGGGATAACTCTATTTGAATATGAAACCACGTGTTGAGCTAATGGACGCCATACCCCGTATTTACAAGTAGCTTTCAAAGTATAACTTGATTAAATGAGATTTAGCAATAAGGTATTAATAAAATATAAAAGGTTTGGTAAAATATCATACTTAGTTCTACCAGACAGAACCACGGAGGTTGGTGTTGCAATTAAATTTACACTATGTAAAATTACGATACACAACGATACACCGACGAATACGGAAGAGACCAAACAGCCACAAAACACAGATTAATTTTTAAAAATTGCTTGAAATATATGGGTCATTATCAAAATATGCAGACTTTTGAAAAATGAAAAACATGAGAAAATTTTTGCTGAAAAAATTACTTTGATTGCAAAAAACACATTTAACAAACAATGAAGTATAACATCTAAAAATTTGCAAACATTGGAATCTACCATTTGGATGATAATTAGACTGAAATTTAATGAACTGTGAATATTTTGTCAGTGGTGTAACAGGTATATAGTATAGGAAAAAATTCTTAAATAAAATAAAATAATTCTTTTAAAATGATGGATCAATAAACTTCATTTAAAGTTATTAGAATTAGATAACAGAAAATATTTGACACATTTACATAGTGACCAACATAACATTTGAGACAAAGTCTTGATGTTACTCAACAAATTTTTAATTTGAGCATTAAAAAGAACACAACTGGATTTTTCTTTCAATGGAGCATAAAAAAGACATTACTATAAATGCACTGGTGTTTTCAAATATACATGTATTATTGTCAGTTAATTTTATTTGGAGAAAAATGTACATGTTACACCACTGATTATTATGTTTTACCACTGACATTAAAGTTACACCACTGACCTAGCGATAATAAATAAGAGATAAGCGTGTTAAATTTTGTAAAATAAACTAATTTCTATTTTTGATTGCATTTAAAAAGTGATAAATTTGATCTTAAATAAAAGTTTTCGTGCCTCATTCTTTCATCATCTGAAGATAGACACACTGTTACACCACTTATAATCAGTGTTACACCACTGACAGAAAAATTGCATGTAGATGTTTTTTACATTAACTCACTCATTCTTTGATGTAATATTTTTTTACTATTGGCATCCACACACTTTTATCCACCTTGTACCGAGTTCGAACTTTCTTTGCCTCATCAATCTCACAAACAACATTGTCAATACTATACCAGCTCATTATCAATCATACATTTTGGACAATAAAATTGAATTTTCTCCAATTTTCTCCAAAATCAATGCATACAACGCATATACACTTCCTCTTTGTCTATATATGTTCGTTGAAGCTCAGCTAGCATTTGTTACATTTAAGCATTTGAAAGATTTTAGTATAACATAATAGGGAATGTGAAATGCCAGTGGAATAACATATCTTATAATACACTATAAGTCATTAAAAAGTTTGATTTTTTAATAAAAATAAAATGTGGATAATTCCATTTCTTAATTAGAATAAATTTGTTTTTACTTTTATCTTTTAATCAAGTATTTAAATGAGTAAAACATGATTAGAGCATACAAAATGTCAATGGTGTTTCAAATAATGTCAATGGTGTAACAGGTCTCATTTTCCAGATTAAGAAAACACAATTGCAATTAAATAGTCAAGCTTTCTTTATTGTGACAGTGTCTAACTTGTAAAATTGATAAATAACAATTGTTCAAAATGCTCAAAATATAAATGAAATGGAAGAAAAAGTAAAATAATTAAATAATGTCATGTGGTGTAACAGTTTTTTCAGTGGTGTAACAACAATTTTTGGTTACACCACTGACCGTTATACCACTGATGTGTGACCACGCCCGGATGTCTGGTACATAACTAGGCGATGGTGCACGTTCATTTGGGGAATTAAGCTCAAGGGGAATAAGTAAATTAAGAATACACAAAGTCCAAATGGCAGGATATGAGAAATGTTTGTTAAAGATTGAATGTTAAATAATCCAATCTACACACGCAGGTAACAACATTAATGAGCAAGTCTTGTTCCTAACTGTAATTTAGAGAAAGGGGCCTAAACAGATGAATTAGAAATTTGTCTCCTAACACTCTACATGATTTCCTAGCTTCGCCCTACATCCTTTCAGTCCGAAGTCTCAAAGCTAACTCTCTTCTAAAAGAACTAATGTACAAGAATTAATTTCTCTATGAATTGCCTAAGGTAAAGTGGTCACTTAGGGCTAATCAAATAATTAAGTTATCAGTGTCATCCCTTTGATGTGAAGAAGTCAAAGTGGTTTTGTTTACCCTAACTAACACCTATGAGTGCCCAGTGCCATGAGCAGTGTCACTGACAATAAGGATTAACAATTACTGTGAAATCACTAAATATTCTAGGGGATTAAGAAATAAACAACAGCTTGGACAACCTTTAGAAATAAATAATAAGGAATGCTTTAGATGTCAATAAGGAATTGCTAAGTATGGGAACATATAAAATAAGAATAAAGTAAAATAAAGTAGACTATGAAAAAAAAGTTCATTTGGGGAATTAAGCTCAAGGGGAATAAGTAAATCAAGAATGCACAAAGTCCAAATGGCAGGATATGAGAAATGTTTATTAAAGATTGAATGTTAAATAATCCAATCTACACACGCAGGTAACAACATATTATAATGAGCAAGTCTTGTTCCTACCCAAACAGAAAAAATAGCCTACGGGATCATATCAATGGCTTGTGTGTAAATCATGGTTTTGAGATGATTTCGGTATAGGAAAATTTCACATGCAAATGAGTTAATGGATCATGATTCTCGGGTGATCTGTTAAACTAAACAAATTGCAAGAAAACCATGGTCCTGGTATGATCTGTTGTAACTAACAACTCGTATCAAAACCATGGTCCTGGTATGATCTGTTGTAACTAACAACTCATATCAAAACCATGATCCTTATATGACCTGTTAAAGGACAATTATACAATAATTTCTTAAAGAAAAAAATGACCACTTAATTAATATTTTGCAACAGACAATTATATACTTTTAATTTTTGAAATACATTGACAATTACCAAATATGAAAAATAGTATACATAAATGTCACATGTACTATATCGTTAAGCCAATATAATCTGAATTAGAATGCAGGATCAAAGTCTTCGATAATTTAGATGATAATTATACTGTTATTTCAAACTCTTCTAGCAATTATTACATGAATTGTTCAAATTAAAATATCATGTATGCATTTCAAAACCTAGCTGCAGGTCTGTAGCTCCCGGTCTGAACTAACGATACATGTACATCCATGCATTAGTTGCTTGCTTCACTTAATAAATCACTTGATAGTGTATTGTAAATTAGTCTTTATAAAATATTATTTACCTCAAGTGAATAAGAATATATCCCCCCAAAATACTTCCATAAATTCACTTTATAAATATGCCAAGATAGAGCAAGATGCCCAACAATAACAAATTTTCCTGACATGTACATGTACATGTACATCACATTTAGGCTCCAAGATGAACATTCAAAATTTGCAACTCAACTTCCTGTTATGCAGAAATCTTAATTCTTAGTGGTCAGTTTATCTGGCAATTAACGAATCATTTCAAACGCATGCTCTGTTGCCTTCTAAGATAATAGCACATACCAGAATCACAAGAAAATCATAGCAGACTCAAAACCAAGAAACAAACCACATCAGGATCATACTTCCTTATTTGTCACCTATGATTTGGGTATGATTCATTTAATGGATCATGTCTAAATCATAGAACAAAATCATGAATTTGTGAGTTGGATATGATTTTTAAGTGATTTTGATATGATTTCTTAAGAAAAATTTTTGTTTGGGTAACTGTAATTTAGAGAAAGGGGCCTAAACAGATGAATTAGAAATTTGTCTCCTAACACTCTACATGATTTCCTAGCTTCGCCCTACATCCTTTCAGTCCGAAGTCTCAAAGCTATAACTCTCTTCTAAAAGAACTAATGTACAAGAATTAATTTCTCTATGAATTGCCTAAGGTAAAGTGGTCACTTAGGGCTAATCAAATAATTAAGTTATCAGTGTCATCCCTTTGATGTGAAGAAGTCAAAGTGGTTTTGTTTACCCTAACTAACACCTATGAGTGCCCAGTGCCATGAGCAGTGTCACTGACAATAAGGATTAACAATTACTGTGAAATCACTAAATATTCTAGGGGATTAAGAAATAAACAACAGCTTGGACAACCTTTAGAAATAAATAATAAGGAATGCTTAGATGTCAATAAGGAATTGCTAAGTATGGGAACATATAAAATAAGAATAAAGTAAAATAAAGTAGACTATGAAAAAAAAGTTCATTTGGGGAATTAAGCTCAAGGGGAATAAGTAAATCAAGAATGCACAAAGTCCAAATGGCAGGATATGAGAAATGTTTATTAAAGATTGAATGTTAAATAATCCAATCTACACACGCAGGTAACAACATATTATAATGAGCAAGTCTTGTTCCTACCCAAACAGAAAAAATAGCCTACGGGATCATATCAATGGCTTGTGTGTAAATCATGGTTTTGAGATGATTTCGGTATAGGAAAATTTCACATGCAAATGAGTTAATGGATCATGATTCTCGGGTGATCTGTTAAACTAAACAAATTGCAAGAAAACCATGGTCCTGGTATGATCTGTTGTAACTAACAACTCGTATCAAAACCATGGTCCTGGTATGATCTGTTGTAACTAACAACTCATATCAAAACCATGATCCTTATATGACCTGTTAAAGGACAATTATACAATAATTTCTTAAAGAAAAAAATGACCACTTAATTAATATTTTGCAACAGACAATTATATACTTTTAATTTTTGAAATACATTGACAATTACCAAATATGAAAAATAGTATACATAAATGTCACATGTACTATATCGTTAAGCCAATATAATCTGAATTAGAATGCAGGATCAAAGTCTTCGATAATTTAGATGATAATTATACTGTTATTTCAAACTCTTCTAGCAATTATTACATGAATTGTTCAAATTAAAATATCATGTATGCATTTCAAAACCTAGCTGCAGGTCTGTAGCTCCCGGTCTGAACTAACGATACATGTATATCCATGCATTAGTTGCTTGCTTCACTTAATAAATCACTTGATAGTGTATTGTAAATTAGTCTTTATAAAATATTATTTACCTCAAGTGAATAAGAATATATCCCCCCAAAATACTTCCATAAATTCACTTTATAAATATGCCAAGATAGAGCAAGATGCCCAACAATAACAAATTTTCCTGACATGTACATGTACATGTACATCACATTTAGGCTCCAAGATGAACATTCAAAATTTGCAACTCAACTTCCTGTTATGCAGAAATCTTAATTCTTAGTGGTCAGTTTATCTGGCAATTAACGAATCATTTCAAACGCTTGCTCTGTTGCCTTCTAAGATAATAGCACATACCAGAATCACAAGAAAATCATAGCAGACTCAAAACCAAGAAACAAACCACATCAGGATCATACTTCCTTATTTGTCACCTATGATTTGGGTATGATTCATTTAATGGATCATGTCTAAATCATAGAACAAAATCATGAATTTGTGAGTTGGATATGATTTTTAAGTGATTTTGATATGATTTCTTAAGAAAAATTTTTGTTTGGGTAACTGTAATTTAGAGAAAGGGGCCTAAACAGATGAATTAGAAATTTGTCTCCTAACACTCTACATGATTTCCTAGCTTCGCCCTACATCCTTTCAGTCCGAAGTCTCAAAGCTATAACTCTCTTCTAAAAGAACTAATGTACAAGAATTAATTTCTCTATGAATTGCCTAAGGTAAAGTGGTCACTTAGGGCTAATCAAATAATTAAGTTATCAGTGTCATCCCTTTGATGTGAAGAAGTCAAAGTGGTTTTGTTTACCCTAACTAACACCTATGAGTGCCCAGTGCCATGAGCAGTGTCACTGACAATAAGGATTAACAATTACTGTGAAATCACTAAATATTCTAGGGGATTAAGAAATAAACAACAGCTTGGACAACCTTTAGAAATAAATAATAAGGAATGCTTAGATGTCAATAAGGAATTGCTAAGTATGGGAACATATAAAATAAGAATAAAGTAAAATAAAGTAGACTATGAAAAAAAAGTTCATTTGGGGAATTAAGCTCAAGGGGAATAAGTAAATCAAGAATGCACAAAGTCCAAATGGCAGGATATGAGAAATGTTTATTAAAGATTGAATGTTAAATAATCCAATCTACACACGCAGGTAACAACATATTATAATGAGCAAGTCTTGTTCCTACCCAAACAGAAAAAATAGCCTACGGGATCATATCAATGGCTTGTGTGTAAATCATGGTTTTGAGATGAT